>NC_053024.1:552843253-553086945 GCF_003073215.2 Triticum urartu | reverse complement strand
CGCAATTGGAGACACGGATGTTTTTGTCGTGGTTCTGATAGGTGGTGCTATCGTACATCCACGTTGATGGAGACTTCAACCCGCGAAGGGTAACGGTTGCGCGAGTCCATGGAGGGCTCCACCCACGAAGGGTCCACGAAGAAGCAACCTTGTCTATCCCATCATGGCCATCGCCCATGAAGGACTTGCCTCACTAGCGGTAGATCTTCACAAAGTAGGCGATCTCCTTGCCCTTACAAACTCCTTGGTTTAACTCCACAATCTTGTCGGAGGCTCCCAAGTGACACCTAGCCAATCTAGGAGACACCACTCTCCAAGAAGTAACAAATGGTGTGTTGATGATGAACTCCTTGCTCTTGTGCTTCAAATGATAGTCTCCCCAACACTCAACTCTCTCTCACAGGATTTGGATTTGGTGGAAAGAAGATTTGAGTGGAAAGCAACTTGGGAAGGCTAGAGATCAAGATTCATATGGTGGGAATGGAATATCTTGGCCTCAACACATGAGTAGATGGTTCTCTCTCAGAAAATGTGTATTGGAAGTGTAGGTATGTTCTGATGGCTCTCTCCATGAATGAAGAGTGGGTGGAGGGGTATATATAGCCTCCACACAAAAACTAACCGTTACACACAATTTACCAATCTCGGTGAGACCAAATTGAGAAACTCGGTCGGACCGATATAGCAAACCTAGTAACCGTTAGGGTTTTCGGTGGGACCGACTGGATCAACTCGGTGGGACCGGTGTGCTAGGGTTAGGGTAAACCAAAACTCGGTTTGACCAATTACTCAAACTCGGTGGGACCGATTTGGGTAATAAGTGAAACAGAGAGTTGGCCAAGGAAACTCGGTGGGGCCAATTGCATATCTCGGTGGGACCGAAAATATTGCAATAGGTAACAGAGAGTTTGCAAGCCCATCTTGGTGAAACCGAGATCCCATCGGTGAGACCGAACTGATTAGGGTTTCTGGCAGTGGCTATGTCAACTGAACTCGGTGGCTCCGGATAGAAAGAATCAGTGTGGCCGAGTTTGACTTTTGGTGTAGGTCATATGTGAATGTGGGAAGGTGGTTGAGGGTTTTGGAGCATATCACTAAGCACTTTGAGCAAGCAAGCCATTACGCAACACCTCATCCCTTCTTGATAGTATTGGCTTTTCCTTAAGACTCAATGTGATCTTGGATCACTAAAATAGAAAATGTAGAGTCTTGATCTTGAAGCTTGAGCTAATCCTTTGTCCTTAGCATCTTGAAGGGGTTCCACATCCTTTAGTCCATGCCACTTAATTTTGTTGAACTTGTCTGAAACATACTAGGTAAAAGTATTAGTCCAACAAGAGATATGTTGTCATTAATTATCAAAATCACCCAGGGAGCACTTGTGCTTTCACCCCCTGATGCTCCACTGACCTCAACTCCAACTCTATATATTCACATTCGTGGAGAAAAAAACACAGAGAGAAGGATTCGTCGCGTTTTACAATACGAAGCCGCCGCCAAGCCCTAACCTCTCTCGGGAGGGCTGATATGGAGTCCGTTCGGGGCTCCGGAGAGGGGAATCCGTCGCCATCGTCATCATCAACCTTCCTCCATCACCAATTTCACGATGCTCACTGTCGTGCGTGAGTAATTCCATCGTAGGCTTTCTGGATGGTGATGGGTTGGATGAGATTTATCATGTAATCGAGTTAGTTTTGTTAGGTTTTGATCCCTAGTATCCATTATGTTCTGAGATTGATGTTGCTATGACTTTGCTATGCTTAATGCTTGTCACTAGGGCCCGAGTGCCATGATTTCAGGTCTGAACCTATTATGTTTCCATGAATATATGTGAGTTCTTGATCCTATTTTGCAACTCAATAGTCACCTGTTATGTGTTATGATCCGGTAACCCCGAAGTGACAATAATCGGGACCACTCCTGGTGATGACTATAGTTTGAGGAGTTCATGTATTCACTGAGTGTTAATGCTTTGTTCCGGTACTCTATTAAAAGGAGGCCTTAATATCCCTTAGTTTCCAATAGGACCCCGCTGCCACGGGAGGGTAGGACAAAAGATGTCATGCAAGTTCTTTTCCATAAGCACATATGACTATATTCGGAATACATGTCTACATTACATTGATGAACTGGAGCTAGTTTTGTGTCATCCTATGTTATAATCGTTACATGAGGAATCGCATCCGACATAATTATCCATCACTGATCCATTGCCTACGAGCTTTTCACATATTGATCTTTGCTTAGTTACTTTACCGTTGCCACTGTTACAATCACTACAAAACCAATACTATTACTTTTTCCACTGCTACTGTTACTTCCATATTACTTTGCTACTAAATACTTTGCTACAAATATTAAGTCTTTCAGGTGCGGTTGAATTGACAACTCAACTGTTAATACTTGAGAATATTCTTTGGCTCCCCTTGTGTTGAATTAATAAATTTGGGTTGAATAATCTACCCTCAAAAACTGTTGCGATCCCATATACTTGTGGGTTATCATTGCCTCGCCAGTAAAGCAAGATTAAAGATCTCGAGATTGCGGAATCCCAGGCCTCCCATGTATTTAGGTCTTGTCATGATCTCCCATGATACCCAAGCTGGTTTCCGTTTGCCTTGCTTACTGCCCCACCAGAACTGCCTTATGGTGGATGTAATGTTCTCACAAAGCCCCCTAGGTAGCCTGAAGCAGGCCATAGAGTAAACCGGGATTGCCTGAGCAAAAAATTTGATTAAGACTTCCTTCCCAACTGCAGAAAGGAGCTTCTCCATCCAACCCTTGACCTTCTCCCACACACGGCCTCGGAGATATTTGAATGTGCCATTTTTTGAGTGACCCACATCTATTGGCATACCCAAATATTCGTCACTTAACAATTCTTTGTGGACTTGGACAACAAGTTCCACACTATCACGAGTATCCTGCGGACATCCTCTACTAAAGAAGATAGTGGACTTATCAATGTTTACTCGTTGACCCGAGGCTCCACAATAAGCATTCAACAGGTTTGACACCACTTCCGCACCCTCAACACTTGCTTTAAAAAATAGTAGGTTGTCATCTGCAAATAAGAGGTGGTTTACGATCGGGGCCGTTGGCGCCACCTTGATTCCTCCAAGCACTGATGACTGAGAACTGGATTTTAAAAGGCATGAAAGGCCCTCCGCTGCAATAAAAACAAGTAAGGGGAGATAGGGTCTCCCTGTCGAATGCCTCTCGTAGGCTTGAACTGTTCTAATTTCTCTGCATTGAAAAGAACTGAGAAAGAAACAAAAGATACCATATTCATCACTGTGTCAATCCATGGCTGTGCAAATCCCAGCTTGGCCATAATAGCCCTCAGATATTGCCATTCCAAACGATCATATGCTTTCATCATATCCAGCTTGAGAGCACATGTGCTATTAGTCTTTGCTCTAGATCTTTCATAAAATGTAGACACTCATATGCACATATGATATTGTCCGTAATTAGCCTGCCCGGGACGAAAGGTGTCTGTTCCTCAGAGATGATGTCAGGGAGTATTTGCTTTAGTCTGTTCGCCACCACCTTTGAAGCAATCTTGTATAGGACATTACACAAGCTTATTGGACGAAACTGAGATAGCAGAGTTGGGTTCATTACCTTTGGTATTAACACCAAAACAGTACCATTAATACTCTACGCACTTTCCTCCCCTCTGACAATTCTAAGGACCGCTCTCATGATCTCCTCTCCGCATATAGGCCAGTGTCTTTGATAAAAATGAGCTGGGAACCCATCCGGTCCTGGTGCCTTCGTTGGAAACATTTGGAAAAGAGCCACCTTTACCTCTTCATTCGTGTACGGAGCACACAAAGTCTCATTCATGCATGCCGTCACCTTAACAGGGACATGCGCCATAACCTCCTCTAGCCCAGCGACTCCTGATGTGTACAACATTTGGTAAAAGTCCTTAACCATCTCTCTTAGCTCTCCTGGATAATTGATGAGCACTCCCAATGAATCTGCCAAAGCCTTGACCATATTCTTTTTGCGTCGGATGCTGGCTCTAAGATGAAAAAACTGTGTGTTCTTATCTCCCGCAGCAAGCCACCCGATCCGGGACCTTTGTCGCCACATCAACTCCTCCTGATGGTACAACTCCACCAGTTTGTCATTAATTTTTGTTTCCACATGTGAAGGTCCAGTCCTCGCTGGGTCGCCCCGCAAGCGGTCCAACTCTAGCTTTAGCGCTCATATTTCCTTCCGCACGCTGCCAAAAGTATCCTTGTTCCATCTTGACAGATCTATAGCTAGTTCAGCTAGTTTGCACCTAATCTCCGCGACAGTGTATCCCGGATGTTTGGAGCTCCACTTCTCCATGATGATTTCCTGCCAATGCTCATGAGTTTCCCACATGGTCTTATACCGAAAATCTTTCCGTCCCGGAGGCGTATTACTCTCGTTTATCTCCAAGACAATAGGGCAATGGTCTGATGTTGCAGCTGTTAGATGGGACAAGCTTTACTAGTGGAAACTGAGCACTCCACTCCGCTGACCCAAGGGCCCTATCCAATCTGACACGAGTAAAAGTGTCGCCAGCCACCTTCTTCTTGGAAGTCCAGAAGCGACCTCTATACCCCAAATCCATCAACATGCACACGTCGATGGTGTCTCGAAAACCCGAATCTGGCATTGCTACGTTGACCCACCCCTTCGTGTTCATCTGGACGTAGGACTTCATTAAAATCACTGATGCAAAGCCATGGCAGGCGCTTAGGCTACTAATATTTTTCAGCATTGTCCACATTTGGTGTCTCATATGAGTTTGCGCTTCCCCGTACACACAAGTCAGACGCCACGGATCTTTTCCGGGGTCTTGGATCGAGCAATCAATATGGTAAACAGAGTAACCCAAAATCTCCACTTTTATTGGATTGTTCCAGAAAATACCAATGCCTCCACTCCTCCCTTGGCTATCTATAGCGAAACTATTATCATAACCCAAAGTTCCAGCAAGTGCTTCTACCCTACACTACAAAAAAATACACTTCCATGATGATACGTGTTTGTCATAGTAGGTCGCGTTTTCTGTCATGCATGTACATCCATGACAAATTTATGACAGAATCAAGATAGTCATACCTGTGCTGTCGTAGAAGTGTTCCATGACATTGCCAAAATTATCATCACGAAAGTGTCCACTTCCATGACGATAAATCGCGCGTCACAGAAGTGCTTTTGTCAAGGGTGACCGACGCGTGGCATCAACCGTAACGGAACGCCGTTAAGCTATCGGGTCGGATTTTGGATCCGATAACCCGTTAACAGCCACGACCAATGCCGATTTTCCACGTGTAAAATTCTCATTGGCTGACGGATCCATGTGTCAGCTCCGCGTTGGCACAGGTGTCACTCATCCAACGGTCGAGATGGGCCTATGATATGTTGATACGTGGACCGGCCCAAAAGTGGCCCACAAAGATTAAATGGGCCGGCCCAACCGAAGGCCCATAAGATTTAGCGGACCATAATGGGCCGGCCCAGCTAAAGGCCCACAAAATTTAGTGGACCATAATGGGCCGACCCAGCTAAAGGCCCACACGATTTTGCTGACCATAATGGGCCGGCCCAGCTAAAGGCCCACAAGATTTTGCGGACCACAATGGGCCGGCCCAGCTAAAGGCCCACTAGATTCTGCCGACCATAATGGGTCGGCCCAGCTAAAGGCCCAACATTCTCTGTCAAATCGGCCTATCAACGGCCTGTCCTAAACTTGTCATCAACGTGGCCCATGGTCACTTCTGGCCCGTTAACAGTCCGCTAAGTAATTGGGCCGAATTACGGCCCGGTGTATTTCCGGCCTGTTAAAGGTCCGGCTTCATTTGGTCCCATTTACAGGCCATCAAAACTTTTGGCCCATAAATGACCGTGAAGGATTTGGGTCATATTCGGCCATGTCTGACATTCGGCCTGTTAGAGGCCCACTATAGCTTTGGGCCACTTTCGGCCTGTTGTCATTTTCGGCATGTTAACGCCGAACGTAAACCATGGGCCATATGTGGCCCAACGTCATATCGGGCCCGTTAACGGCCCATATAAAAATGACGATAATCTAGCCCGACCAAAGTTCCGGCCTGTTAAAGGCCCGTGTATTAGGTCGGCGCATTTACGGCCCGTCCGAATTTCGGCCTGTTAAAGTCCAGTGGGTTATTTGGCACAATCAGGGCCCAATCTCACTTTCGGTCTATTAAAGGCCCATGTATTTTATGGGCTCGAGATATTTACACCTGTAAACAGCCTATTTTTACTGAGGGCCCAAATTATCTTTAGGCCTGTTAAAGGCCCACTATGGGCACAGGCCTACCAGAAAAATATGAAAGCTTATGCTGATTTAGGCCCAGATATTTTTAGTGGGCTACATGCCAATTTCGGCCCGTAATCATTTTTAGCCCAATTGGAATGGGCCCAACGAATGTTGGCATGTTGGGCTCCTACGAAGGTTCCGGCTGAATACATTACTAAGATAAACCTACACTATACAAAAATAGCGTCGTAATTACTGCAGCCTGAGGCAGCATCATAAATGTTGTATCACAACAAAATAAATTCCAACCATACAACAAAAGGCCTGTTGGCATAAAGTTTACAGTCCTTCCAGATAAAAGCACCATCAGATGTATAGAAGCACAGATCATTTGACCTGAGTGCTAATGTTTCAGGCTGTAGAATCTGATGGAGCAGCACGATCTCCACCTTTTTTCCGCCATTGCTCTTGAACAACGAAGCGAATGTCTGATAGTCTGGTTTCAAAACCATTCATATCTTGACGACATTTCTCAACCACTATTCTTGTTTCCGAAACAACGTCCATTAGGGATTGGACTTGTGTCTGGAGCACAGATATATCACTCTATCTAGCAGGAAGATTTTGTTCAGTAGGCGATTTGGACGAGGTTACCTTGACAACCAACCCAGAATTACGCAGGAAGGTGCTTTTTGCACTGTTAGTGGAGAGATACTGACGCACTGCAGCAAGAGGTGACATTGTGCCTGTAGTAGCCTTGTCACCTTTAGGTGGTTGTGGTTGTTCAATCATTTGTTCCATAGCTTCCTGAAAGATTGAACTTGTAGATTAGTGTACCAGATAAGTTACTAATGAGATAAAAACAAACAAAGTAGGTTAAACGTTTATACATAACTTATTTTGGTGAACAATTGTAATACATTAGCATGTATTGTAGTGCCAACTACATAATAAAATCACTTTCGGAACATATGTCCATGTAGCATGCCTACTGTATTGTCTATTTCCTCACATTCATTGACATCTAAGGATAAAGAGACATGGTTTAAAGTAGGATGAACATAGTATGGCATCATTCCTATCATGGGCAAACAGATATAAAACAAACATGCTATTTTACCATTGTGTGCGCACGCGAACATAACAACTAGATTACAGATCAAGACCAAAAGAATATCCTTCATCTCTTTTAAACCATGTAAGGTGAAATGATACGTTAAGACAACTGTGAATAAAAGTGAATAGAGTAACTGACATTGGCTGCAAACCAAGTAGTTAAATGAACACATCACAGTACCAATCAGTTCAAGGCAGGAGGAGTAAGGACTTACAACAGCGGCTTGAACTGGTGTGCTCATGCCCTTCATCTTGCTGGTGTGGCAATCCTTGAAGATTTGCACTGCATTCGGTTCAGGTTCTTTTTGGTCCGCACGAGATTTCCTCTGTATTTGGAATAAGTCAATATAGATACGATAATATGGCACAAAAAAAGAAGTAGCAGCTATTTACAAGAGCCTCGCAGTGTGTAATATAGCTACGAGATCATGTGGTCTGTTGGAATTTCACTTTAGAACGGTTGGTTTTATTCTTCAAGCAGTTAGCCTAGAAGAAGATACACTTGTAAGGCACATACATAAATACAAGTTCAATATGTGGTCTGATCAAATACATATAGCCTACCTGATACTTTGGATCAGACCAGTGTTTAATGAGAGATGTCCAGTCTTCATCTGTAATATATTCCACTGGAGATGTTTGGGCGATTTCATTGTTAGCCTTACCTTCAAAGTGAGATTTTCTAAGGTGGTACCGATACTGTCGCAGAGCAAACAGAAAAACATGAGTGCATGCTTGTCTAGTTGCACCATCTTTTGGATCCAACTTGAACCTCATCTGTTGAAAAAAGAATGTGAGTCTTATTAGGAGGAAGCTAGAAAGTATGGGACAGAGCAAGACAATATTACTAATTGCGATGAATAACATTACTTACGGATAAATGGTCAAGGAAGGTGTTAAACTAGGTATTGTCTTTCTCATTCCTGTACTGGATCCACGTTGGGAGGATACGTGCATGACACCTAACGGCAACGGCTGCCTCTGATACTAACTTGGCTGACTCTGTAGCATCACGTGGCCTTTTTAAACCTGCCTCAAAATGGATCTCCATTCTTCCTCCTTTAGATTTTGTTAATCTGTCAAGCATTATCCCTGATGTCTGTTTCCGCTTGCGCCGTGGTGCTAGTTCAACAACGAATATGGAAAGTGTTAGTGTACATCAAACTGTGAGAGTACATATAAAGGAGCATGCAACTGCAACTTGACTCGGTCAGGTACCATCTTGGTGTTGATGCTCATGAGTTTCATCTGATCTTGCCAAGTCCTGTTGTGTCAGCAGTGCTTCGGAAGTAGTGTTAGGTGTGAAGGCAGCTTGGGAACTGGCCAGTTCCGGAGCAAACGAACGAGTAACTGGTTGAGATGCAGGTACAGTTGAAGCGGATGCTGCAGCTGGTGGAGCAGGTGATACTGTGTTTGCAGATTTAGCCGGTGGACATGGACCTTCTACTGCACTATAAGTACCAGCAGAATCTCGACGGCAGAACCTTTTCCGTTTCACCCGACAAGTAACAGCACTCCCTACTATATTATTTTCCTTGCTCTTTTTTGACTTTGCCATGTCAAGCTGTACCCACAACACAAAAGAATAAAATCACTCTTCAGAACTCATTGATGCATGATACAGACAAGCAATACTTTGATGTAAGACGACCATATGAGGATGGAATATGTAAGAAAAACAGGACGGCATGACATATTCACAGCTACGATGTGCAAACTAAGCAGAAGGATTTTCAAGAAAATAGAAGTAATACAAGCTAGACACCATATGAAAGATGCAACCAATATTACTCTGCCAAGTTAAAAGTGTCTTGTCATAAGTGGCAACTCGAAAAATTAGAAGCAGTACAACGTAGAAATCAATGCAAGATGCAACCACTATCAAACTGCCATGTTAAAAGCATCCAATCATGAGTGACTGATGCGGGATACACAACAGCAGTACTTTGATGTAAGAACATGGTATGATAGATAGATGCAGTGTATTCTAGACACAGAAAGTCATGTCATATGCACATGTATAACGTATAAACTCAGCAGGTGCAATTTAATCAAAATAGAAGAAATACAGGCTAGACAACATATGCAACATGAAACCAATTATCACACTGTCAACTTAGAGCAAGCACCTGCGATGGTGGAGTACGGGAGATGAACTCATCATGTAGACTTGGGACTTCAACTTCATTAGCAGTATCAGTGGAAAATCTAGAGAGTCTCTATTTGCGTCGGTGCGGAGGACCACCAACATCCCCTAACTTACTCTTTTCCTTCCTATTTTCTGATATTGCCTTATGAAGTCAAAACCACAAGAAGATGAATAAAATTAGCTCTGCATAACTGGTTGATGCATGATACAGACGAACACTACTTTGATGTAAGGCAAGCGCAGGATAGGAGGATGGAATATATACAAAAAAAGACAGTGTTTCATATTCACACGTACGATAGGAGGATGGAATATGTATGAAAAAACAGTAAGCGGAAGGCATTTCAACAAAATTAGAAGAAATGAAAGCTAGGCACCATATGAACATGCAACCAATATCACTCTATCAGGTAAAAAGTGTCTCGTCGTAAGTGCCATCTCAAGAAATTAGAAGCAGTACAAGCTAGAAGACAATGCAAGATGCAACCTACATCACAGTCCCAAGTTAAATGTGTCTTATGGGTAAGTGATTGTTGCAGGTATAAGTTGTAAGCTACGCAGATGCAATTCAACATAATCAGAAGCAATACAAACTAGACATCATACGGAAAACGCAACCACGTATAACAGTTCCAAGTAAGAGCAAGCACCTGTGATGGTGGAGTAGGGGAGATGTGCTCATCATGTACACGTATGTTCTAGAAACAGGAACACGTGTCATATTCACAGGCATTATGTGTAAAGTAAGCAGATGCAATTCAAGTTAGAAGCAATACAAGCTAGACATCATACGCAACATGCAACCACATATAATAGTGTCAAGTTAGAGCAAGCACCTATGATGGTGGAGTAGGGGAGATGTGCTCATCATTTACACAGCTACGTTGACTGTCCAGCCTTGTGTTGTCTTGCGAATATTGTTGGGAGGATGGCAGAGTAGAATCTGTAGAGACCCCCTGTTTGAGTTGCTCCGAAGGACCACCATCATCCACTGCCAGACTAATTTCCTTGAGCTGTAATGATTTTGCATTGTGAAGTCAAACCGATAAGAAAAAGGAATAAAATTCGCTCTTCAGAACTCATTCATGCATGATACTGACGAACACTACTCGGATGAAAGGCAAACACATGATGTGAGGATGGAATATGTATGAAAAATAGGATGGTGTGACATATTCACACCTATGATGTGGTAACTAAGCAGAAGGCATTTCAACAAATTAGAAGCACTGCAAGCTAGACACCATATGAAAGATGCAACCAATATCACTCTGCCAAGTTCAAACTGTATGGCATTTTAACAAATTAGAAGCAGTACATGCTAGAAATCATATGCAAGGCACAACCAATATCACAGTGGTGACTTAAAGGTGCCTTATCATAAGATGTAGTATGTACCAAAAACAGGAAAGCGTGTCATATTCACATGTATCATGTGTAAGCTAAGCAGATGCAGTTTACACTAATTAGGAGCAATAAGAGCTAGACACCATATGCAACATGCAACCAGATATCACACTGCCAAGTTAGAGCAAGCACCTTGGATGGTGGAGTAGGGGAGCAGAGACTTGGACCTTGTAATGCACTATCAGTACAAGGAGAATCGGTACAGATGCTCTGTTTACGTTGCTGCAGAGGACCACCATCATCGCCTTCCTTACTCTTTTCCTTCCTCTTTCTTGATTTTGCCTTGTCAAGTCAAACCCACAAGAAAAAGGAATAAAATTTGCTCTTCAGAACTCATTGATGCATGATACTGACGAACACTACTTTCATGTAAGACGAACACTACATATCACACTGCCAAGTAAGAGCAAGCACCTGCGATGGTGGTGTGGGGGAATTGCGGTGATCAACCAGAGAGCTACGTTGACTATCTTCATTTAGCCTTGCTGTTTCTTGAGAATCATGTGGGGAGGATGCCACTGCACTCTTTAAACGAGTATGGCATCTCATAGAAACCCACCCGGGTGACTGTCTCATCATAAGTGATTGACGAGGGATACAAAAGAGCATTAGTTTGATGTACGAACATGGTTAATAGACATATGTAGTATGTATCAAAAACAGGAAGGCATGTCATTATCAAAGGTATAATGTGTAAAGTCAGCAGATGCAATTTAACCAAATTGGAAGCAATACAAGCTAGACACCATATGCAACATGCAACCACATTTGACAGCGCGAAGTTAAAGCAAGCACCTGGGATGGTTGTGTGTGGCAATTGAGATCATCAACTGCAGAGCTAAGTTTACTGTCTCCAACTGCTGACACTGCACCAGTTAGAGCGCTGGAACACTTAGTGCTTATCTTCGAATTACACTGGAGCGACTTCTGTCTTTTCTTTTCTGCATTCATCAACACTACTTCGGAGTCTGAAATACCCATGCATAAAAAAACAATAGTGTGAGTATGGGTGAAGTGTGTGCACAATTAGTACAGTGTAAAGGTAGCAGATAGCAGGTCGGTGAGAAATAAATGACGGGAGACATATGATAGCTCTACAACATGCATGGCACACTAAATTACTACAGGACTCTATGAAAATAACAGTTAACTGAAAGCAAATAGGTCAGTCCATTTTTTCTGCACCGCCCGATGTACAAAGAACGGGCAGATCGCCTTCATCTACCTCCAGCGAGTCAGTGTTGACGATCTTCCTCGAAACTCCAGCGACCATCGGCCTAGTATTCCTCCCCTGCCTGCGCCCTCCCCTCGACCTCACCACAGTGATGTGCTTGGCACCGCCCCCCCCCCCGGCCATCCATTCAAGCCCCGCCGACCTCCAGATCGGGGGCAAGCAGCTCCTGCGCCCCACACCCCTATGATAGACACCGATGCGCCGCTTCCCCGGGGAACAGGCGGACTAGGTGCTCCGCGCGCCTAAGTGGGTGCTGCTTCTTTTAATTGCGGTTCGACTGACCCTGAATTGAAATCCAGGCAGGCTACTGACCTCTAGCAAAGGTGAAATAGTAAAAGGGAGGAAACCTTGTGCATTTAGTATCACGAAGAAGATGCAGTAAGAAGCGCTCAACTAGTTTCTTTCATGGGATGAATACGGTGTGAGCGGAGACGTAAGATTTGCACGAATAAGGGAAGAGGAGTACCTCTTTCTGCTGGCAGTGCTGTGTCCTCCTTCTGTTTTTCCGACGATCTTCTTGTTGTTCACCGGAAACCAGAAGTTGTGGAGGACGAAGCAGCCTTGGACGAACCCATGGCCAAGTTGTTGAGTGTGGTGCAGTGGCCGTCTGTCGGCAGCGGGGAAGCAGATCCAAGGCGGCAAACGACGGCGTAGCAGGAACAGCTCCGGTGCGGTGGATGGTTGCGACAGTGGAGCCGCAGTAGTGAGGTGCAGGACGGAGTGATCGGAGTGGTTCTGGTACGGCGCACGTCGGCGTCGGCGTCGTGGAGGCAGCTCTGCCTCGGCTTCAGTTGCTAAGTCCTTGAGGGCGTTGCGGTTGCGGTTGCGTTGGACGACGACGTCGGGGTACCGGCTCCGGCATGATGGAGGAGGGCGGCGGTGGATTGGCCGCTATGGGGTGGAGGACGGAGGAGGCTGGGGTTTCGTGGCTAGTGGAGAGGGCCTTTTCGCGCCCACGGAGTATGAATGGGGAAATGTAGGGAGGCGGGGAACTAAGGGGGAACAATGTTTCGGTTTGAGACGCGCTTGTTTGAAATTTGGGGAAAGTTACAAACTTTTCCCCCATCTAAAATTTCGGACATATTGCGGGTTGGGGGTAGGACAGTCATGTCAGGTGTCCCAAATGTGGGCGGGGTAGATTTTGGCCGAGCGCATGGGTAGGCGCCCACGGCGTATGAATGCTTCTCTGGCGTCTTGGTGAAGTTACAAACCTACCCCGATTTAGACCTTTGGACATCGGGCCGATAGGCTACACGGGCCAGAGTCAGGACAGTAATTTCCTACCACCAAAACATTAGTCTCACGTGGTTTCGGGTGACCAGAGGCCTATTTGGCGCTTCGTTCAATATTTGGGAGGCCTCCTTTGGTTTGTAGGATTTTTGTAGGAATTCTATAGGATAGGATTTGCAAAGGAAAAATTCCTTTGAAGCCCTTTGGTTTGTAGGAATGGATTCCTATTCCTATGTAGGATAGGAATCAATCCTTCATGTTTTGGAGGAAAAAAACATTAGCCTAGACTCAATGGAAAAAATCCTATCCTATGCACCAAATGACATCTCTTTCTCTATAGGAATTGACATGCATGTCATCTCACTTCCTATGATTTTCCTATTCCTATAAAATTCCTATCCTATGAACCAAAGAAGGCCTTAACGTTTTCGGTGCTCTTGAATTGAACTTTCAGGATTTGTCAAACTTCACAAATCTTTACTCTTGAAAATCCTAAAGCTACAATTATTTTGGAATGGAGGGGGTACATTTGAATATACATTGTACACGAGTATATATATTAAAAAATATGCAACTTACCTCAGTTCATGCATGGTTCCAGATATAATCTCCTTGGTTGCAAAAAAAAGTTAGATATGCGTATGAATATATATAGCATGTTCAAACTCACAACAAAGATTGATGCCCCCTTTTACATCTGATTTACAAATGCCATTATCTCGGGTTCAAATAGATGAATGCACTTCCTATGAATTCGAATCTTCGAAACCCCCTTTATGTTGAATTCGACATGTATTCTATTTCGTAGCTAGCAATTTGGAATGTATCCATGCAAGTGACAAATGTATAAAGTGCTTCACACTAACAACATGGAGTGCACTAATTAATGTTTATATATGAATTGCAAAAGCATCCATTGCCTGTATTTCAAACCACTCTCACTCTATGGATCGATAATATGAAATAAACACATGCACATGCTAGAATTCAATTGCAGTTGAAGAAAGAGCCTACTCCTGGTACTGTATATTAGTGATAGGGGTGTGTACAAAGTACACGTGAATACCAGGCATTGTGCGTGTGTGTATACTATCGACGAACTAGCCCCCAAGCTTCTATAACATACTAAGGGCCTAGGGTTACAAATCATATATAGTCAGCTTATCACCAGTGGGGATAGAGTCCTCCGTGACTCTGGTAGCTTCGTGTTGTACGCCGAGTCCTACACATGGGTCTTCGTATAACACGTCTCGGTCCAACCTATATGTGGCGCAGGATGGAACCAACCCATGAGTCTTCATGTTGACCCACCACAACTAGAAATGATGTGCCCACCACACCACACACGCAATTGGCCACTAAGAAAATAAGCATATACAATAGTACAACGGTATCTAGCTCACGATACGTCTCCATATTTTGTTGATGACACTGACGGACTTTGCATTTGATGCGTGCTCCGTATTTTGTTGACGACACTTACGGTCATTGTATTTGAAGTGAAAGCATGATATGGTCACTGGACTTCAGAATAAGCTCATCACGGTCACCACATACATTTTGTCGTGCTAACCAACATGTGGTTGGATGGTTAGAGGACAGTGGTTTCTCGAGCCCACCAAGGTTAAAGTCCCGGTGCTCGCATTTATCTTGTGTTAATTTCAGTATTTTCCGGCGACGTACGTTCAGTGGGAGGAGACGTTCCACTCGACTACGAGGCACCTATGGTGACTTCGTAAAATCTCAAGATCATATATGCTGGCCCACTCTCTCGAAGGTGCTCATAGGGGTAGGGTTCGCGTGTGTGCGCTTATAGCAGTGAGTGCTTGCGCGTATATATGAGCCCTTGCGTTTGTACCGTGTTAAACAAATACATATCATGATTATACGGTCACTGGCTCACCCGTACAACTCCGTATTTTGTTGATGACACAATCAATTGACCAGTCAAACGTTCCATGCGGCGCAACTAGTGTTGCACCATTGGGGCGCATAACCGTGGGGCCCACCTGTCAGCCCGTATATGAAAGAAAGAAATGGTAGTTTGAGTCTGTACTGTGTTAATAAAATAGGAGTACATTTTAGGGTGATCATACGGTCACTGGCTCACCATACAGCTTTGTAATTTGTTGATAACACGATCAATTGACCAGTCAAACGGTCCACATTTAGTAGCGCACATTACCATAGGGCCCACCCGTCAGCGCGTATATGAAGGACAGAAATGGTAATAAATTAGTGGTCGGTGGGTATTCGAAGTTGTGAGACCTCTGGTTGGCAGTCACCGGCGGTTGGGGACGTTCATTGGGCGGTGGGGTGGGGATCCCCGGAGAAAAAGCTCGGCGGGGGGGGGGGGCTAGAGGGATGGCCGGTGCGGCGGCGGACCGGCGGTGGGGAGTGGTTTCGGGGGGGGCGGGCCGGCCGCGGGCGGCGGGGGCTGGCGGTTCGGCCGGTGGTGGCTGGCGGCTCAGGGGGGTGGAGTTTGATGATAAACTGGAGGCCCTTGATTTCGTATCCAACGACTGGAAAATCTAATGACCAGAGATGAAGAAGTCAGTCAACTGACGTGTAGCCTCACCCCGCACGTACCCATGCACGCACGCAAGACACGCACGCATGTAGGCGTGCAACACTGACATGTACACACGCACGCATGCTGGCATGCAACACTGACATGTACACATGCACTCACGAACACACGCACGTACGCACCCATGCATGCAACACTGAAACGTACCCTTGCACGCACGCAACACTCACGCGCCTGCATGCACACAGCACACGACGCAAGACACACGTTCAACCTATACGTGCATGCACCCTTTGTTAAGGACATGGATTGTTACGGGTATTAATCAATCTTATCTGTGATAAGCAGAACATTGATGTTTGCAGCGGACTTTATGAATCACAACATATCAAACGGGCTATCAACATAGTAGGCTTATATACATGAAAAAGATGACGTCACACTCAATGAACAATCATCGGTTTATGAAATGACCGCTTCTGACCGCCCTGGCCCACCAAAGGTTCCTCTGCTGTGCGCTGCCTGCGTTGGGTCACTGACATGCATGCCATGCACCCAAAGAGCCCACATGTCAGTGGAAGAATGGCGCGGTGTCCTAGGTCAGAGTGGAGGGCGCCACTCGCGGCACGCCCGGCTGAACACGCCTCTGTGCCGCATTCAAACGCCTCCATGAAACCCGCCCGTGTGGAAGCCGAGAAACCCACTCTGGACACAGGTCCGTTCATGACCGGGCCGCTCCCCTATCTCCTCCACCATTTTTTCCACTCTTACAATGGCTTACGAAGAGTAGTTATTCAGCATCCAAGCCGGCTGGGTAGCCCGCCGGATACGAGCTATGCAGCTCGCTGATCCACCTCCCTCCCCTCGCCCGATGAAGCCAGTTGCCGCCCCAAGCCGGCGCGCGGTTCAGCAACTCGCCGCTCCAGGCCAGCTCGACGAGGAGCGGCACACAGGCGTCGTTGCTGCCGTCCACGCCGCCGCCTCGTACCACGTCTCCCGCTTCTGTGGCCGAGACTCCCATGCCAGCAGTCGCGCCATGCAAGCAGCGACAGAAGTCGGGTGCACGGAGAGCGATGAGTCGGTGGCCAGCGCCTCTGCGTCCGCCGCCATCATCAAGGAGAAGTAGAACACGGGAGGTCGCCGCCGCTTGGGTCCCATGAAGGCCACCGCGGAGGCGACGCCGGCGTACACAGCAGGTGTCTTGCTGGATCCTTTTTTTGCGAGGACCTTCGTCGACCCCGCATGGGCTCCACGGAAGAGGGGAATGTTAGGATGAACTCGAGCTGGTGCCGGCCATGGCGAAGTAGTGGTCGGTGATGAACTCGAACCGGTGCCGGCCACCATCATCTTCGGCACCAGCCAATGATATCAGTTGGGCAGTGGGGAAGCGAGCCGTCCTTTGCGCTGAAGCATATACCTCCGGGGCTCCCGGCAGTCCGGTGATCATGCTGCCGGACATGAGGAACACAAATCGATCGGCGGGCGACCATTTAGGCCAGGTATTATATACCTGTGCTGTCCAGAACTAGCACCGCGTAGTTCATTTGAATGTAATGAAATCCGTCATGTTTGTATGAAAATCCGGTATTTTATATGATTTCCGTTGTTGTTTATATGAAATATCAGTTTGTCTACGTGTTTGCGTGAATTTTGTCCGGTTGGTTGAGTTGTTGTCATAATGTGTGTGGCTACGGTTGGATGGCGTAATTTGTGGGTCGCCGGTCGGTCTGCAGGCGGCTCGGGCGGCGTTGTGGGACAAAAAAACACAGCTCGTGGGAGCTCGTCTCCAACGTGTGCGCTGGAGGATGCATGACAGCATGAGCACCCGAGCCATTCCTCGTTCATCGGTGGCAAAGGCACCGGTGGACAAAAGGGTCGCCAATATTTTGGCTACCCCGGGCAAGATCCAAACAGCCCCTCCCAATAGATTCAAATCCCTCATTCGCCGTGGAATTTTTCCATGTGTTGTTTTCATGGACTAGCAAGATGCCCGTGCATTGCACGGAACATCAAGATGCATTTTTTTTACAAACTCCTGCATGCATGCAAGGGATAATTAATGTCCTCATTTGCTAGTACCACGAGGCAAACACCATTAATATTGCATCGATTAGTGTTAGTGGCCTTGTATATCTGCAAATTGTAATTTTGATAGTGGCCCCTTGTATATAAAAATTGAGGGAGAAAGATGAGAGATAAGGTGAGGAGGAGTGGGGTGTGGTGGTGACTGGTGGTCGGACTGGGCGGAGGCATGGGGATGGATGGCGCATTATGTCTAGGTTTGTATCTCTCTCACACACACCCACGTAGGTGGGGGATGTGCACGAAGAGAAGAGGTGCACGCACGGCGCACGTACTGCCGTCTCTTTCCCAACCACAACCGCACGGGTACACGGTGGAGCTCATTTCTGTACGAAAAAGGCAGCCCACGTGGTAATTTGGCATGTGTACTGGTTGTCCACTTGGTGGAGGGAGGATCGTCTACCACGGGTGAACAAACAAATTGCGACTTGACGCGTTATGTTAAACTAAAAAAAGAGGCAAACCATGTGGGGCCTACCTTAGAGGCAAGGCTCTATACACTGGAGTACTTTTGATGTGTCCCATCAACTCGCAGAACGAGGAGAAGCTTGCTTAGTACATCGTCTCCCCCGCCCACGGGCGCGGTGGCTCGTAGAATGAGGTGAAGCTTGCTTACTATGCCTTACGCCCGCTCCCTCGCCCACGCACGCGATGGCTCGCAACACGAGGAGAAAATTTTACTACTCCCTCCGTTTACTCCTCATCCCTACTACGTACTTTGGTTAGTACTCCCTCCATTTACTTATACAAGGCCACTATAAAAAAATACATTTTGCATCTATACAAGGCCACAAATAGTAATCGAGACAAAAGTTACTACTCCCTCCTTTCCAGTTTATGGCCCAATTTCAAAATCTCTCCAACCAAGGTAGACGGTGAGTGGTCGAATTAATTTCGTATTTTGCACAAGTAATCAGTACGCTCGTTTTTCTCAAGAAGTTATGTTTACTGAGGCATTAATTAGAACGAATGCATGAATGACCACTAAATTTCCATGAACTTGTACATGCATTGGTTAGTTTCCTCTTGACACTGCTTGCGTCGGGTGATCTAACGCACCTCGAAATCCCACATGTAATGGTACTACTACTAGTATAGTAGAATTGAGACTTATCAAATGGAAAAACGAATGTTTTTTAGATGAGCCCTATAAACCCTAGTGGGTACGTACTCCGTAAAAACAGATTTTTCCAAAACTAAGTCACTCCTTTTCATGAATTCTGTAGTATACTCCTCCGTCGACGCTCCCTTTCATGAATTTTGTACTTCCTATCACCGACATGTGGGACATATAGCAACTGGGTCAACGTGTCAAGCACCAAATAACAGTGCAGAACAGCAGGGGGGACGCACCCCACTCGTACCGGCCCAGTAGTAGTAATGAGCAATGAGACGTCAAATCACAATGCCGCACTTTCCCAGACGGACGAAGCAACCATTATTTCATACTTTGGTTCGCCATCATCTCAAACCACGTACTAGTATTGCTTCTGCCTCAAGAGGGACACGCGCATCGCCTTGGTACATCATGACACGTGGGACCGCATGACAGGCCATGCTTCCCCGCCGGTCGCTCGGTAAAATCACCTCATTTTTACTATACTTCCTCCGTATCGGTTTACTACATGGCATGCACGTCGTTTGAGGTTGAGAATTTAACTGGCTATATATGTGATGAACAGTATTCTAGCCTTCTAAAAAATGTATACTTTTGTATGGTAGTACTATCGACGGATTGCGCCATGGAGCAAAAATTGAAATTAAAAAAAAGACGGTACATATAGAGAGCGCTCGTCACCAAATTATGCATATAGTACTATTAAAAAGGCTAGTCACAATAATGGTGTCCAGCACAACCCACCCCTCAAATAAAACTAAGAGGGTGCTTGGATACGTTTTAGTCCCATGACTAAAAGTAGTGGGACTAAAACATGCTAGCCTCACCCATGCTTGGATCCAAATACTAAAAAGGCTAAAATCAAGTTAATGAGCATTTATTATCCTTCAAACCCTCCAATCCAGAACTCGTCTGTGTTAAAGGAGAGGAGTTAAATGAGTAGAGAGAGGACTAATCCACATTTTAGTAGGGGTACCCCTGACTAAAAAATTTTAGTCTCAAGACTAGTTTTAGCCCCTCTTTAGTTAGGGGTGCTTTGAACTTTAGCCTCTTAAAGAGACTATTTTTAGTCAGACTAAAATAAGTCCCTTGGATCCAAGCACCCTCTAAGCATCCTGGAATTCTTTGACAAAACTAAGCACCCTGAAATTCTTTGACAACTAAACTGCTGGCTATATGATGTTGGCCATATATATTGTACGTATATAATGTTAAGAAACGAGTGGTAGTACTATACCAACTAAAAGATGAAATGTAAGAAATACTAGTATGTACGTACTGAAGAGTTAAAGTAACGAGAAGAAACATAACATAGTTCTGCTGGGGGCTCAGCACAACACACCCCTCAAATTAAATTAAGCACACCTGAAATTAAACTTTGCAGCTATTCTGATAGACACTGCATTAGAACCACCATGAGCAACGACACTGCCACCTTACTCGGAGTCCTCGACCACGTCCTCGACTTCGTCCTCGTCCCTCTTCCTCTTGGCCGATACTTCTTTGCTTGAACTGCACACTTGGCTGTTGCTCTTCATCCAACCCTTGTAGATATTGAAGCAAAGGTAGCCATCCATTGCAGCGTAGTGGATGTGGTCTATATCTAGTACATTTCGCTGCCATGCATGACGATGAAACGTGTAATGAGGTTTCACCAGTTTACCGTATGAAGGATGAACCATGGCTCCTGCTAGGGTCAGCATTGAAGGCTGACGAGAGGACACCAGCCAATTCTTCTGGAGGTCGAAGGTGTTGCCTACAACGAGGCCTATCCGACCCAGGACTTCTTTGTTTACCAAAGTCTACAGTAACGAATTTCACTGTTTTGTCCTTGAGGAAGTTCTTAAAATCCTGGCAGTCAACGTCGGCATGGCATATGTGGTAGACCAAGCAAACATTATGTACGCAAACCTGGATCACGGCGGGCTTCTTCCTCTCTTCGTCCTTTAGATCCTTCTCTTGTCCCAGGACTATGGTGTACTCAACATCTAGCCTAGCGACCCACTCATCATCTGAGTTTTCGAACATGCGGCTGAAGCGAGAAAGGCATCCTTTCACCGTCGCGGAAGAACGGGTGTAGATGACGTCGAACTCATCGCCGGTGATGGTTCTAACCTTGTACTCACCGCCGATCGTGAAGATTTGGGACGCCATGGATTTGGGAGGAGGGTTAGGATTAGTGGAACTGCCATAATGTGAATGGATGGGACGACTAGGAGCGAACCGCCATAGTATTGAAGGACGTGCGGGGACGAGTAGGAGCGAACTGCCAGCGTGCGAACGGCAGGGTAGTGCCTTTCCATTCTCCCATGATACGGGCTTCCGAGAGCCCTTGGATCTGAGATCGAACGGTTGCATGGCGTGATTCTAGACCTATGGGTGAATATCCTATCCTGGAGGGTTATTCTGCAAATTTTCAGCAACTTAGCATGCGACCGTTTGATCTCAGATCCAAGGGCTGCCAGCAGCCCGTATCATGGTCGCGCCTACCACGACCGTCGCGTCGCTCGCGCGGTCGCGCCCTTGGAGATTTAACACGGTGCGTTAGGCTATCTAATGTTGGCATGGAATACATAGTCATTGAAAGTGCTAGTGATCGACTAGAGGGAGGTGAATAGGCGATTTTTATGAAAGTCTTCAAAACATGGAAGTTTCGAAGACAAACGATAGACATAGACCTATTACCATGCAGCGGAAGGTAGACTACACTAGGCAAACCATAGTCAAGTATTCAATGAAGTGAAAGCACAATGACTAATAGCAGCTAGGCAGTAAAGATCAGGTAGGAAGATATTGTGAAGCCAATCAGAACAAGCAGTCACTTAGTGAAAACAAAAGATAATGCAATCATACAATGTCTTCACAAGGACCAACAGTAAGTAAAGGGAAGGGAAGGATGAAACCAGTGACTCGTTGAAGACAATGATTTGTTGGACCAGTTCCAGTTGCTGTGACAATTGTACGTCTGGTTAGGGAGGCTGAGATTCAACTCAGAAGACCTCGTCTTCACCTTATTCCCCTTGAGCTAAGGACACCCAGTCCTCGCCCAATCACTCTGGTAAGTCTTCAAGGTAGACTTCCAAACCTTGACAGACTTCGTTCACCGGTGATCCACAATGACTCTTGGATGCTCAGAACGCGATGCCTAACCGGCTGGAGGATTCACAGTCCTCAAGTGTAATAAGTCTTCAGATCACACAGACAGGAAGACTTAAGTGATGCCTAACACTCTTTGGCTCTGGGTGTTTAGGGCTTTATCCTCGCAAGGAATTCGCTCTCAAAGGCTTCAAGGTGGGTTGCTCTCAAACGACAAAAGCCATACTCTAACTCTGAGCAGCCAACCATTTATAGTTGTAGGGGGTGGGCTATTTATAGCCACTGGGCAACCCGACCTGGTTTGTCCGAAATGACCCTTGGTCACTAAGGAACTAGCACGTGTTCCAACGGTCAGATTTCAAACACACATGGCAACTTTACTTGGACTACAAGCAAAGCTGACTTATCCAACTCTGGACAAGATTTGCTCTCATAGTCTTCACTCTAAGACATAGGATTTTTGTTAAGCATCACTTCAGTCATTCTGACTGGTTCTCTTGGATCCCACTTAACAGTACGGTGGTTCCTATGACTCAACAAAGAAAAACACAGAATGACGAAACTGCTAAATCTTCGCGCTCCATAGTCTTCACGCGATGCCTTCTCTTATCATAGTCTTCAATGTGAATGTCTTCACATACCACCTCTGACTTCAATGTCTTCATACATTTTTAGGGGTCATCTCTGGTAGGAAAACCGAATCAATGAGGGACTTCTACCTGTGTTATCCTGCAATTCTCACAAACACATTAGTCCCTCAACTAGGTTTGTCGTCAATACTCCAAAACCAACTAGGGGTGGCACTAGATGCACTTACAATCTCCCCCTTTTTGGTGATTGATGACAAACTAGTTGAAGTTTTCAACGGGGAATATAATATGTGAAATTGTAAAGGATAGGGGATTGTCTTCATAAGTGGCAAAGGCTCCCCCTGAAGATGTGCATATAAGTAATTTGCTTTTGGTATGCAAATGCACATGGCGGGTTGTACTTGTGGAGATCCTCTTCAACTTATGATGACAATTCATCATGCATGAAAAGTGTGTGAAAATAATGACATGCATAATGAAAAATGGACGTCTGCAAAATGATCTAAGTGCGGAATTTATCGTCGCACATGCGGAATTTATCATCGCATCACAGGAAAGCAAATAAGTAGCAGACGACCATCGAGTTTGAGTGTTACAACTCAAAGAACCAAATATATCAAAATGCGAGAGTTGTAAACACTAGGCAAAAATATAAAGCCGCCGCCCATATGGACCCGCTTGAAGACTATCAAACTCATATGCTTCTCCCCCTTTTGTCAGTAAGGACCAAAAAGGTTTGAAGACATAGAGCACCTACTCGTTCCCATGAGGAGTTGGTGAAGCAGCGGGGTCGTCGGAGTTGGTTGGCGGTGCAGACGAACTCGGTGCAGTGGTGATTCGCACCGAAGGTGGTGAAGTAGCATCGTCTTCATCATCGATGACACGTGCATTCACTGTTGCAGCAAAGGGGGAGAACTCAGAGTCTTCAAGAGACGGAGTTCGTCGCAGCACAGTCCTTCTTGGAGGAGTTGAGTCAAACTTGAAGCGTTCAGCGAAGCCATCCTCTTGAAGATCATCTTCAGAACACATAAGCGTTAGCCCTTTCCATGTACGCCGACAAGTTTCATGGGCAACAAAGGCATTCTTGGTGGCAAGGTTGTGAATCATGTTTACGTCCACCAGGAGGCTTTGCATTTGGCGCTTCAGCCAGTCATGATGCTTATCCTGTTTCTGATGAAGGGCAACCAGAAGCTCTCGGTCATTGAGAACACGGGATCGCTTCTTGGGCCGTTGTGCAATGGTGCTTTCAGTGGCTTCAGTGAGGGCACGATGAGGTGCATGGGTAGTACCAGCCAGAGGATAAACATGAGCGACTGCTGGATCTCCGCCAATGTGTTGAGAGAAACTTTGCTTATCAGCATTCTGAAGACTAAGGGGCTCCTTGGCAGGCTCTGGATAGATGGCTTCAACTGACATATCAACGTCAGGCATAAAGATCCGATGATTGCGAGCAGAGGGCTGATAGGTGACAACTGAGTGTAGTTTGATCAGCCGCATAATCCATGGAGCGTAAAACTTCAAGCCAAAGATATCAGAGCCTGATGCAGCAAGTTGGCGGATGAAGAAGTCTTGTGCATTGAAGATTTTGCCATGAAGAATATGGAAGACCAAGGTCTTCATTGCACCTTCCAGCTTTGCATGTGGATAATGTCCTTTGATGGGCCAGAGAGTTCGCCTTATAATGTGATAGATAGTGTGTGGCAGATACTCAAGGTCTTCAACAAAGAACTCCTTAGGATATGTAGCATCTGGAGGCAAAGGCTTCATCATGCTAAGCATCTGACTCATGTTTGGTGCAGGCTTGTGAAAAATGCTCTCCATAGCTGCACTGTGAAGCTGACAACCAGGTTCATAAAGATCTCCTGGAGTGGGCAGACCAGTGAGCTCAATGATATCAAAGGCTTTGGCTTCGTGATGAACATTGTCTGTCATCCACTCAAGGACCCAAGTCTTTGGATCTCTGTTGTAGCCATGAATATGAAGAGTGGCATAGAATTGGAGCAGCAATTCTTCGTTCCAGTGCTCCTTGTCAGTGACGAACGGCAACAATCCAGACTCTCTGAAGCAATCCAGAGCTTCTTCCAAACAAGGCAGACCAGTTATGGCTTCAGTGTCAAGACGCATATGTGGGAAAATGCGACCTTGATTGTACAGAATGCATGAGTAATAACTGCGCTGCTAATAGCTCCAGAACCGATCAGAAGATATTCTTGCCTTGGTGTAGGGGTTCTTGGCGCTATCAAAGAAGGTGTTGTGTGCCTTGAAGCCATTGATATTAAAAGATCCGGGTGCAGATGTAGTACCTGGAAACCTGGGCAACCTTGGCATTGGCTTCTGAACCTGAGGCCTATGCTCAACGTGATAGTCAAACTGAGGACCAGCAGCAGGCGGAGGAGTCAGAAAAGGCCATTTGACAGTGATAAGTTGGCCATTGTTGAATGCTTGCTCGATAGTGTGTGGCCTTGGTGGCGAAACAGGAGCAGTGGTATCAACAGAGGCGTCAGGCTGCACATCTGTTGCAGGTGCATCATTGGCTTCATTGGCCTCTGGCACAGTGTTAGGTGCAGGCTCCATAGTGTCTTCAGCCATGACCACGTCATTGGCTTCAGTGGTGTTAGTGGTGGCAGCCTCAGGATTCTCAACCTCCACTTCAGAAGCTGGAGGGTCAGTCACGTTCTCCTCGAGAACAACATCTTGGTGAGACGGGGTTGTAGCAACTCTTGGGGCTTCTTCTTCATCGGCTGATGCAGTCGGAACATCTTCAGCCATTTTGGCTTCGGATTCAGAGACAGTCACAGTAGGAGTGGCATCTAGAAACACCTGACGTGCAACAGATTGGTGGTGCACTTCTCCTTCTGAAACGCTCGAAAGAGGGACTTGGGGCCTTGGTCCTTTACGAAGCCTGCGTAACGCTAGCGACGCCTGTGAAGATGGAGTTGGCTGGGCCTCAAAGTCATCCTCTTCTTACACTGATGGGGTTGCCTGCGGTTGGGGAGAGCTTGGAGTGTCTTGTCTCTATGGGTGATCAGCCCACGATGCATCCTGAGCAGTTGGCGTCAGAGGACGACCAATGCTGATGAGTTCCATGTTCGTGAGAACAGGCGATGATACCAGGTTGTGCTCGATCTGAGGAAGAACTACATCATCTTCAACATTGTCATGGTGACCAGTGTCTTCAGCAGCGGTGGGATCAACTGCTGGAATGTCTTCAGCTTCATGAGCCTCTGTGGAAGCAGGCTCATGAACAATCAGTTGGCGCTCTTGGTGTTCAGATGCAGGGCGAACAATTGAGATAGGTTCAACAACTAAGGGCTTTGTGGGAGCAGCCCGATCCTTCTTGGTTTTGTGATTCTTCTTGGAGGGAGCAACATCAAAGGCTTCAGGATTTTTCCTCTTTCTGGCTTCAGCCTCAGCAGTCCTCGTCTTCTTCAATTCTGAAGCGGTTGACCTGACCTTTGGCTTCGAGCCAGCCATGTTGCTTGGGAAGACTATGTGAGGTTCTTCCTGCCTTGAAGGTGCAGATTGGTCAGTTGAGGGCTTCTTCTTCTTTGCAGCCATTCTGGGGTCGATGCCAGGACGACCAAGAGCCTTGCGCTTCTCAGCCTCATTGTAGGCTTGCACACACTTGTTAGCCAGGCTCTTCATGCGCTCACAAGAACCTTTAGCTTCTTCACGCTTCTTGAGAAAGGCTTCCTTGAGCTCGTGCAGCATAATCTTGAAGTTTTTCACATCTTGCACGCTGAGCTTGGCCATGTGCTTCTTGAACTGAGCTTTCTCATAGTCGATCTTTTGCTTCAGTTCAACGATGCGCTGAGCTAGAGTTAGCTCAGAAGTAATGGCGCTAGTGAAGGCGACACTGAGGCCAATTGGAAGTTGCAGATCTTCAAAGCTGAGGTTGGGCGTGTCAAACCACTCATCAATGAAGTTATGGATGATTGCCACATCAAAGAGAGGAAAATCATTGAAGATCTCTGCTTCTTCCTTGCTCTTGATCAGTTGCTCAAGAACGTCATCTGCAAGATCTTCATCGCTGGACAGATCAATGGCGTCATTGCGCAGAATAGCAGCCGCAGTCAGTTCTTGGCTGGTGGGTTGCAAGGGCATCTTTACTCTCGAGGGCTTGGAGATGCGTGATAGATCTTCAGAATGCACACTGTCTTCAGGAGGTGCAGTAGCCAGTGGCTTCGCCCGTGAGGTTTTTGGTGCTGAGGCAGGCTTTGAAGCTTTAGGCTTCTTCAGTTTCTTTGGCTTCGGCGGTGCAGGCGCTTCATCAGATTCAGCGTCATCTGCAGGCTCATCCACGGCTGTCCCTTGAACCATGATATGAGTGATGAGACCTTCCAGGTTGTAGAAGGGCCCAACAAGATTGGGTTCAGCTTCGCGGGTACATCGGCACGGGGAGCAGAAGGACCAAGGTTGAAGTCTAGTCCCAATGACTTCTTGTTTTGCTTAGCCGAATTCTTGGCAAACTGGAAGTTGCGCTTGAACAGATTGTTGTCACGACACCATAGCAATGACGATGGATCTGCATCCGCAGGCTGTGGTCCACGGACCATGCAGGGATAGAAGCCTTGTTCAATGGCTTCATCTCTGGACCTGGGTTGAAGATTTTTGTATAGGATGTCTCCCCATGGTCGTTTGATGGCATTCTTCTCAGCATATTCCTGGGTCACAAACCTGTACTTGAACCATTGTTCTGCCCAATATCTTCGAATCCATTGGATTCGGGTCTTGCGCTGATTGTAATCCTCTTCTAGATCTATCTTGTAAAGCTCTGAGAGGTCATCAGGCAAATCTCTTGACGTTCCCCCACGACGCTGTCTGCCACCCTTCCTTACTGATTTCTCTGCAGCCATGAACTTCAAACTGAATGGCTTCAACACGTTCAAAGGTTTCAAAGGCTTCCGCTTGCTGGTCAAACAAGAACTGGCTTCGGGGGAGTTAATGTGATGTTGTAAGAATTCTGCAAACGAATGCAGACTATGAGAAAGACAATCAAATCAACATAGTGAAGATAATCATGAAGACAAGTTGACATTGAAGCCAAACCAAATGTGAAGACATACCAAACGTAACGCCATGAGTGAAACACTTCAAACAGAAAAATTTGGTGGTGGCGTTACCCAACGTATAGGAAGTATTAGACCCAGACACGGCGCACAATTATCGTGGCGCTCCAAAGTCAAATTCCATATTAATGTATTCACACTTAGAATGTAAGTCTTCATTGATTGAAGATATACTTTACTTTGTGTGTTGCACATCTAAGTCATCAATATGCATAAGTGTTAGGATGTGTGCCTGATCACAGGACATTTGAGGATTCCAAGATATTTAGCTCACACCGTAACTTGCAAAACCTCTTCTCATCCAAGGGCTTGGTGAAGATATCTGCCAATTGCTCTTCAGTGTTGACGTGTATGATATCAATATCTTCCTTCACAACATGATCTCTGAGAAAGTGATGACGAATTTCAATGTGCTTTGTCTTCGAGTGCTGAACTGGGTTGTTGGCAATCTTGATGGCGCTTTCATTGTCGCAGTAGAGTGGCACTTGCTTCAGATGAATGCCATAGTCTTTGAGTGTTTGCTTCATCCATAGAAGCTGCGCGCAGCAAGATCCAGCAGCAATGTATTCAGATTCAGCAGTGGAGAGAGATACACAGTTCTGCTTCTTTGAAGACCAACATACAAGTGATCGTCCCAGAAAATGACATGTGCCTGATGTAGATTTGCGATCCACCTTATCACCAGCATAATCAGCATCCGAGAATCCAACCAGATCAAACTCTGAGCCCTTTGGATACCATAATCCTAATGTTGGGGTGTAAGCCAAATATCGAAGAATTCGCTTCACAGCTAAGTGATGCGATTCCTTTGGTGCTGCTTGGAATCGAGCACACATGCAAACACTAAGCATAATATCTGGCCTAGATGCACATAGATAAAGTAAAGAACCAATCATGGAGCGGTATACCTTTTGATCAAACTCTTTACCAGTGTCGTCGGGACCCAGATGATGTTTGGCTGGCATTGGAGTCGTGAAGCCTTTGCAGTCTTGCATCCCAAATTTCTTCAGGCAATCTTTGAGGTACTTCTCTTGAGATATGAAGATGTCGTTGCGTTGCTGACGTATTTGAAGACCAAGGAAGAACTTCAGCTCACCCATCATGGACATCTGATATTGCTCTTGCATCATATATCCAAACTCTTCACTGTATTTCTGATTGGTGCAGCCGAAGATAATGTCATCCACATATATTTGGCACACAAACAGTTCACCATCATATGTCTTCGTGAAGAGAGTGGGGTCGAGGGAACCAGGTTTGAAGCCTTTGCTCTTCAGGAAGTCTTTGAGTGTGTCATACCAAGCCCGAGGGGCTTGTTTTGAGGCCATACAGTGCCTTGTTGAGCTTGTACACCATGTCAGGATGTTTTGGATCTTCAAAGCCAGGCGGTTGTGCAACAAACACTTCTTCTTCAATCTTGCCATTAAGAAAAGCGCTCTTCACATCCATTTGATACAGAAGAATGTTATGATGATTTGCATAGACCAGCAGTATGCGTATGGCTTCAAGTCTAGCCACGGGAGCAAATGTTTCATTGAAGTCAATCCCTTCAACTTGAGTGTACCCTTGAGCAACGAGACGAGCTTTGTTCCTGACAACTTGACCATGCTCATCTTGCTTGTTGCGATGTATCCATTTGGTGCCTATTATATTGTGCTTGCGAGGATCAGGACGCTTAACCAGTTCCCATACATTATCCAGCTCAAACTGTTGAAGCTCTTCTTGCATAGCTTGAATCCATTCAGGTTCCATGAAGGCTTCTTCAACTTTCTTGGGTTCAGATATTGAGACGAATGCGAAGTGCCCATAGAAATTTGCTAGCTGTGTTGCCCTTGAACGAGTGAGTGGACCTGGTGCATTGATGCTATCAATTATTTTCTCAATCTGTACTTCATTTGCAACACGAGGATGTACAAGATGAAGATTCTGCTCTTGCTGATCATTGTCATCGTTAGAAGGATTGTCTTCAGGCTGAGCATTGTCTTCAGGTTGATCATTGTCTTCAGGTTGATCAGGTGCGGAGATGATAAGTTCCTCTTCAGGCTAAGCTTTAGAAGGTATGATTTCTCTAGTTCCCATAAGTTTGATTGATTCACTGGATGGAACTTCATCTAGCACATTTGGCAGGTGCTCTCTTTGTGAGCCGTTAGTCTCATCGAACCGCACATCCACTGTTTCAACCACTTTATAGTGAAAAAGGTTGAAGACTCTGTAGGAGTGTGAATCCTTTCCATATCCAAGCATAAAACCTTCATGTGCTTTTGGTGCAAATTTTGAAGTGTGATGTGGATCCTTGATCCAGCACCTGGCACCAAATACTCTGAAGTAACTGACATTTGGCTTCTTGCCAGTAAGGAGCTCATAGGATGTCTTGTTGAGAAGCTTGTGAAGATAAACACGGTTGATGATATGGCATGCAGTATCAATGGCTTCAGGCCAGAACTTTCTTGGAGTCTTGTATTCATCAAGCATCGTCCGGGCCATCTCAATAAGTGTTCTGTTCTTGCGTTCCACGACGCCATTCTGCTGCGGTGTGTACGGAGCTGAGAATTCATGTGTAATGCCCAAAGTATCAAGATAAGTGTCTAGACCAGTGTTCTTGAATTCAGTGCCATTGTCACTTCTAATGTGCTTGATCTTGACGTCATAGTTGTTCATGGCTCGATTGGCGAAGCGTCTGAAGACATCCTGCACTTCAGTCTTGTAGAGGATTATATGCACCCAAGTATATCTTGAATAATCATCAACAATGACAAAGCCATAGAGACAAGCAGTAGTAGTAAGAGTTGAGTAATGAGTGGGACCAAAAAGGTCCATGTGGAGCAGTTCGAAGGGTTGAGTCGTTGTCATGATTGTCTTCGAGGGATGCTTGGCCCTTGTCATATTTCCTGCTTCACAGGCACCGCATAAGTGATCCTTCTTGAACTTGACGCCCTCGATGCCTATGACATGCTTCTTCCTTGCAAGGGTGTGGAGGTTCCTCATGCCAGCATGCCCTAGCCTCCGATGCCAGAGCCATCATTCAGAAGCTTTTGCTAGAAGACATACGGCAAGTTGTGGTCCTGCTGAGAAATCTACCACGTACAAATCATCTTTCTGATACCCTTCAAACACTAGAGACTTGTCAGATTCCATTAGAACAAGGCAACGATATTTTCCAAACATCACAATCATGTTTAAATCGCAAAGCATTGAGACAGACATTAAGTTGAAACCAAGGGATTCAACAAGCATGACTTTATCCATGTGTTGATCCTTTGAGATTGCAACTCTACCTAGACCCAATACCTTGCTTTTACCAGTGTCAGCAAATGTGATGTGACTTTTGTCAGATGGACGTAAGGTTGAGTCCATGAGAAGGCTTCGCTTGCCAGTCATGTGATTAGTACACCCACTATCAATAATCCATTCTGAAGCAGCTGGTGTCATACCCTATAGTGCAGTTAGGGGGGTAGGCTTCACGAAGAGAATTGTGAAGCATAAACATTTGATGAGCAAGTGGATTATGAAAACTTAGATCGAGGTTAGGACTGATAGGGCAAGTGGCAAGCGACTCAGGAACAAAATACATAATAAGACCATTTGGGCATTTGATCTTGTGCCCTACAAGATGTTTAAGGTCCCCAGCAATGGCTTCAGACAATTTTGGTTTTCGGCTGGAGACCTTTCCCTGCAAAAGAGAGTTAAGCTTTCTTAGCCACCCACATCTTCAAGGGTGGCTTCGAAGCAATGAGTCTAAGTGCAGCATCTGAGAACTTTGGCTTTGGAGCCCTAGCAAAAAGTCTTGCAGGTGGACAATAGTACTCATAAGGATAAGCAGAATAGTTTTTGGTCTTATGAACATGGTGGTTTGATGAAACGCGCTCATATTCATAGGCCTGAGTAAGGTTTCCCTGCAAAACATTTGCGTTAGTGCGACTCAGGTGAGTCCTCTGTCTGTATGAAGCCTTTGGACCATATGAAGCCTATGGTCTGGGGTTTGTCTTCTTCACTTGTGGTGTCATAACGACATTCACAAGAAGATTCTCCAAACACCTTTTAGGCACCCAGACTTTCTTCATAGGCGGCCCATTCCTGCAGTTACTACCAATATACCTGGCAAACACTTCACCATTCTGATTCTTAAATAGTTTATAGTTTGCATCAAAGGATTCATCAATAACAATGGGATTAGCACAAGTGAAGCCAGATAGGGTGGATGGATCCGCTGAAGGTTCCTTTGTAGCAACCCATGTGGTTTTGGGGTACTGCTCAGGTTTCCAGTAAGAGCCATCAGCATTCATTTTCCTTTCGAACCCAACACCCTCTTTCCTAGGGTTTCGGTTCAGGATCTGCCTTTTGAGGACATCACATAGTGTCTGATGCCCTTTGAGAATTTTGTACATCCCTATTTCAAGCAATGTCTTCAACCTAGCATTCTCATCAGCAATAGCAGTGGTGTCCTCGGCAGAGGGGTTAGTTACCACATCAACAGTTGAAGATATTGCAATAGTAGCAGCAGTAGAACACCCAGCTACAGAAGTAGCGTTATCACGCTCAAGGCATTTAAGACATGGTGGTTCAAATCCTTCCTGAGCGGGACTGATCTGTTCAGCGCGAAGTGACTTGTTTTCCTTTTGAAGATCTTCATGAGCCACTCTCAATTTCTCAAGATCTTGCTTCCTTAGAAGATAATCATAGGAAAGCTTTTCATGAGTTGTTGAGAGCGTTTCATGACGACTTCCAAGTTCCTCATACTTAACGTGAAGATTTTTTATGTCTTCAATTAAGGACTGAGATCGAGTCATTTCAGCGTCTAACAGATCATCGCTTTTGTCTAACAGTTTTTGAATATGTTCCATAGCTTTCTGTTGTTCAGTTGCAATTTTAGCAAGTGTTTTGTAGCTGGGTTTGGAACCACAATCAGAGTCATCTTCACTAGATGTTTGATAGTGAGTAGTGCGTGTGTTTACCTTGGCACCACGTGCCATGAAGCAGTAGGTAGGAGTGGAGTAGTCCTTGTCATTTGCATCGGTGTCAGTGATGAAGTCATTGTCTTCAGTGTTGAAGATGGACTTGGCAACGTATGTTGTAGCCAGACTCACAACGCCAGAATCGGACTCCTCCTCAGACTCCACCTCCACCTCCTCAGAAGCGGACTCCTCCTCTGAATCCATTTCCTTGCCAACAAACGCACGTGCCTTGCCAGATGAGCTCTTCTTGTGTGATGAAGACTTTGAGGAAGACTTGGAAGAAGACTTTGAGTATTTCTTCTTCTTCTTGTCGTCAGAGTCATACTCCTTGCTCTTCTTCTTCTTGTTGTTCTCATTGTCCCACCGCGGACACTCTGAGATGTAGTGGCCAGGTTTCTTGCACTTGTGGCATGTTCTCTTCTTGTAGTCATGAGCAGAACCTTCATCATTCCTTGAGCTTGATCGTGAAGACTTTCTGAAGCCTTTCTTCTTGGTGAATTTTTGGAACTTCTTCACAAGCATAGCAAGCTCCTTTCCAATGTCTTCAGGATCATCAGAACTGTTGTCAGATTCTTCTTCAGATGAGGAGACAGTTTTTGCCTTCAAGGCACGAGTTCGTCCATAGTTGGGACCGTAGATGTCTCTTTTCTCAGAAAGCTGAAACCCGTGTGTGTTGAGCCTCTCAAGTATGTCAGACGGATCGAGTGTCTTGAAGTCAGGACGTTCTTGAATCATCAGGGCTAGGGTGTCAAATGAGATGTCAAGTGATCTCAGGAGTGTCTTGACGACTTCATGCTTGGTGATCTCAGTGGCACCGAGAGCTTGAAGCTCATTTGCAATGAGTCGATCAAATGTGAGCTGGACATTCTCATTGTCATTTCTCTTGAAGCGGTTGAAGAGGTTGTGAAGGACACTGATTCTCTGATCTCTCTGGGTTGAGACGCCTTCATTGACCTTGGAGAGCCAGTCCCAGACTAGCTTAGATGTTTCCAAAGCACTCACGCGGCCATACTGTCCTTTGGTCAGATGACCACAGATGATGTTCTTGGCAGTGGAGTCCAGTTGAACGAACTTCTTAACATCAGCAGCGGTGACACCTTCACCAGCCTTGGGAACGCCATTCTTGACGACATACCATAGGTCAACATCAATGGCTTCAAGATGCATGCGCATCTTATTCTTCCAGTAGGGATATTCAGTTCCATCGAAGACGGGGCATGCAGCGGAGACTTTAATTATCCCTGCAGTCGACATAGCTAAAACTCCAGGTGGTTAAACCGAATCACACAGAACAAGGGAGTACCTTGCTCTGATACCAATTGAAAGTGCTAGTGATCGACTAGAGGGGGGTGAATAGGCGATTTTTATGGAAGTCTTCAAAACATGGAAGTTTCGAAGACAAACGATAGACATAGACCTATTACCATGCAGCGGAAGGTAGACTACACTAGGCAAACCATAGTCAAGTATTCAATGAAGTGAAAGCACAATGACTAATAGCAGCTAGGCAGTAAAGATCGGGTAGGAAGATATTGTGAAGCCAATCAGAACAAGCAGTCACTCAGTGAAGACAAAAGATAATGCAATCATACAATGTCTTCACAAGGACCAATAGTAAGTAAAGGGAAGGGAAGGATGAAACCAGTGACTCGTTGAAGACAATGATTTGTTGGACCAGTTCCAGTTGCTGTGACAACTGTACGTCTGGTTAGGGAGGCTGAGATTCAACTCAGAAGACCTCGTCTTCACCTTATTCCCCTTGAGCTAAGGACACCCAGTCCTCGCCCAATCACTCTGGTAAGTCTTCAAGATAGACTTCCAAACCTTCACAGACTTCGTTCACCGGCAATCCACAATGACTCTTGGATCCTCAGAACGCGACGCCTAACCGGCTGGAGGATTCACAGTCCTCAAGTGTAATAAGTCTTCAGATCACACAGACAGGAAGACTTAAGTGATGCCTAACACTCTTTGGCTCTGGGTGTTTAGGGCTTTATCCTCGCAAGGAATTCTCTCTCAAAGGCTTCAAGGTGGGTTGCTCTCAAACGACAAAAGCCATACTCTAACTCTGAGCAGCCAACCATTTATAGTTGTAGGGGGTGGGCTATTTATAGCCACTGGGCAACCCGACCTGGTTTGCCCGAAATGACCCTTGGTCACTAAGGAACTGACACGTGTTCCAACGGTCAGATTTCAAACACACACGGCAACTTTACTTGGACTACAAGCAAAGCTGACTTATCCAACTCTGGACAAGATTTGCTCTCAAAGTCTTCACTCGAAGACATAGGATTTTGGTTAAGCATCACTTCAGTCATTCTGACTGGTTCTCTTGGACCCCACTTAACAGTACGGTGGTTCCTATGACTCAACAAAGAAAAACACAGAACGACGAAACTGCTAAGTCTTCGCGCTCCATAGTCTTCACGCGATGTCTTCTCTTATCATAGTCTTCAATGTGAATGTCTTCACATACCACCTCTGACTTCAATGTCTTCATACATTTTTAGGGGTCATCTCTGGTAGGAAAACCGAATCAATGAGGGACTTCTACCTGTGTAATCCTGCAATTCTCACAAACACATTAGTCCCTCAACTAGGTTTGTCGTCAATACTCCAAAACCAACTAGGGGTTGCACTAGATGCACTTACAGTCATCACTTAGTCACTCATACTACAAACAAGGTTGGCTATAAGTGTATTTTTTACTCCTCTCTATCTCTTTCTTCGTACTCAAGGAAGAAACGGTGCTAAGCGCGTGTATTTATTGCATTTGCCAAGGAGTGACCTCTTCTAATGAAATGGTGTTGCTAAGTTTGCTTCATTTAATTAGCTATAGACTCAAAATTGTCTTTTCACCTAGGTACACGCGCTTAGCACCGTTTCTTCCTTGGGTCACCAAACTAGTCTCTCTCTTCTTGATTAACTTGACACATCAGACTTTATGCCTATGTGGCAGGCTTAAGCACCTGTAGGAGCAAGTAAAAGTAAGTACAATAGTGCGCTTTACATGGCATTTTTGCATATGTGGAGGAAAGAGAGGCAAGGAAAAAGTGGAGAAGTGGGCTCTCATGCAAGAGCCAGCCTCTACTACATGGTGGAGCATTGGGAGAGGCACCTGTATGGAGGTGGTCAGGAATCTGGGAGACTCACGCCGGTCGTAGCGCTGCAGTTAAAATGATAATGGCAAGTCAAATCACGGGGCCCCACCTGTCCAGCAGTAACTCGCTGTCAAATCACACAGCCCTACATTTGCAGCAGCCTACTCCCTCGTCTTCTCGCGTCTCTGTCGAACCGACTAGGCGGAACTGCCCCGCCGCCTACCGTGCAGGAAAAGCCCCGCCCTCGACTTTTAAATACAACTACATCCACTTAAGAATCCAATGATATACTTTTCGTGACATAGTAACTCATATTTAGTTAGTCAAATGGATGACCTAGAACTACGTGCAGGCCCTATAAACCGAGACGCCTAAAAATAAAAAAACCGAGACGGAGAGGGTAGTTCAGCACGTATCTTTTTAGATCAATATAGTCGGGATTCACCAAGGAGCAAAACCAAGTGGTAGGCTACTCCTGCCGTGTTGGCATAGCAACTCAAGCAGGGTCAGTCCGCACACGAAATGGCGACACACTTAACAGGACCCCTTTGGCCGACATGTGGCTCATCCACCGTCTTGTTCCACGTGCGATGCACCAAATTACAGTTCGGAGCAGCGGTTGGAATTGGAGGCACCCCGGTCGTAGCGCCGCAGTAGTAGAAAATGAGCGATGAGGGGTCAAATCACAAAGCCCCACCTTTCCCGCAATAAGCTGGACGGACGAAGCAACCATCATTTCACTCTAGGGCGCAAGAGCATAAATAGGGCGCAAGAGCATAAAGAAAAGAGAAAACAATGATGCGTGCGACAGCTACCTAGGGCACCCTAGGGTAGGGGTCTCCACTACAGATCCTTTTTTTGAAAGTGCCTCCACTACAAATCGGCTTCTCCCTCGTCCTCTTGAAGAAAACTGGTGATGAGTGCGGCGGTAGGGTTTGTAGGAGTACTACGGCGTGCGGGGCCACGTCGTAGTAAACGGGTTCGAGCCGACGCCTTAAATATGTGTGGGCCGCTTGGTTTTACGGGAACGAGGCAGCATTTTGGGTTCGGGGACTAGTGGAGATATAGTACGTACAAAAAATTGTGGACGTAGGTTCGACCGAAAGGCAATGATGCATGGGCCCTGCATTTTGATATACCCGGGGCCGCGTGAAATTTGCTACTCTACTCAAAACTAGTAAGGTACACATGTATTGAACGCATGAGATTTCGAAACCAAATTATGAATAAATACACACTATAGGATGTAAAGCTTTGAGTCATATATGCATGATGTAGATGTTCGTTTAGTTCTTATTGTTCATCTCATTCAAAATCAATAAGTTTTATAAAAATGTTAAGATTCATGGGGTTGTGCATTGTACTCCCTCCGTTCCAAAATAGATTACCCAACTTTGCACTAACTTTGTAGTTAGTGCAAAGTTGGGTAATCTATTTTGGAACAGAGGGAGTAAATCATAAAGTAAAAAACAAATAATGGCAATTCATTTAGAAAAAATAATCAATTATGATACAGAAGATTCTAGAACAAAGGAGAAGTGCTTGTGTTTTGAGGTTTGTGCATTATGCTTAAGTTCAACCATGGAGTCTTCTAAATTGTACATGTGGCAGATCTGGTGGAATGTTGATGATATCCAACGGCCAGTAGTGCTCGGATTTGCCTATCTCTGCACTATCGGGTTAGCTTCATCCAGCGACCATCTTTCAAAGTTATTGGCACACTATATAGTTCTTGTGCCATAGTTGCATGTTTTGGAAAAAAGCTACTAGTGGGTTGTACTATCTATTTAGGAATAGAAGATGTATACATGGAAGTTGTAGGGAAAGAGATGACATGGAGCATCTTAATTCCTATGAGTAGGGATTGGAAAAGAGATGTCATTTGGTTCACATCATAGGAACTTTTCTATTGAATATAGAGATGACATGTTTCTCAATTCCTACGAGGAGGGATTAGAAAAGAGATGTAATTTGGTTCATATCATAGGAACTTTTCTATTGAATATACGCTAATGTTTATTTTCCTTTGAAATTAAGGGAGTATAGGAATCCATTCAAAAGCTATAGAAATGATACCATGTTTATTTCCTTTGAAATGTGGAGTATATGAATCTATTCCTATGAACCAATTGGCTCTAAAGGAAAAAATCCTATAAAAATCATATCATATAGAGTTCCTATGATATTCCTCGACACTAAAGGATGCTTGAAATTGTTGCGGGTGATACGATGGTCTTTCTTTGTAGACTCCTCACCCAACTTTATAGTTACCTCTCGAAGATGAATGAAATGATATATACATGGTATTCTACATGTGCAATTTGGTACACGAAAACTCGGTAAAAGTTTGCTAGGTTCGAAATTTCAATAAAGCTATATGCAGTGCATTTCGGAACGGAGGGAGCATACGGCAATTGCTAACACTCATGTGGAAGATTTGTGTGTAGGAGGAGTGGCTGTTCTGTTAAATGACATGGCAAAACTGACACTGTCGGATGCCGATCTAATGGTCCTTACGGCGTTCGTCAGGAAAAGGCTGGTGGCGAATGTTTGTCGGATAATGATTTACGGACACATGCATTGCATTGATACGTGCCCAAATTCATGGTCACATGCACGGTGACATGCGGCCCAAATTCAAATTTAAACATTGCGAAAAAAATCTGAAAAAAATCATGCATGTTCACAGCACATACTAAGATAAGCCCTAAAAATTTCAGATCAAAATTCGAAACATACATTGAGAAACGAAAAAGAGAAATCTGTCATGAATAGTTCCCGAATGGTTCTCTGTAGACTATTCACATCTGAGTTTCTCTTTTTCGTTTCTCGATGTATGTTTTGAATTTTGATCTGAAGTTTTTAGGGGTTATCTTAGTATGTGCTGTGAACATGCATGATTTTTTCAGATTTTTTTCGCAATGTTTAAATTTGAATTTGGGCCGCATGTCACCTAGCGCATGTCACCTGATCCCAGTCCGCCCCCCTCTCTCTCACGCACACGCACCCTCACGAGTCACAACTCTCCCGAGTCCTCTCGCAGACTCGCACGTCGCACCCACCGTCTATCTGCAGGTAGACGTCACGCACATATGTGCTCTTCACACCCTACCCTCAGAACTTCTAAAAAACAAAAGACGGCACGCACATTTTATTTTAGCTCACACGTCACACACTTGTACTATTACTCTTGCAGCGAACGTTCTTTGGGCATAGTATATTGTACTCTCACGAAGAGAAGCGGTGCACGCACGCACTAGTTCTCTCACACCCACTCGCGGGTACATGTAGGAGCGCATTTTTTGAAGCTGGTACAACAAAATCACTCCACTATATATAAAAGCAGGAGCCTTAGCGCTTGCTTTACTAGGGTTCCTCTCGTTCACTCTCTCATGCTCTCCAGATCTAAGCAACACATAGGTGGCCACACTCTCTCTCAGCTCACGGCTGGTCACAAATCCGGCCGGACAACCTCGATCGGGGCAGGGGTGTAGGTGCATCGTTCACGCTGTCGGCGGCGGCGAGGGAGGAGACCAACGGCTGCCCGCGCGTCCCGATCAGCGGTCGTGTCGTTCTCTCCGAGAGAGCGCTGGCTCGGGAGGGCCTCCGACCCCTTCTTCCTCCCTGCGGTATTGTGGCCAAGATGCGGCCTCCCGACGCCGTCTTTGCGACATGCCGACGACCCTCAGGTATATATTCCTTCGAAACCAGCCTTGCTCTACTGCCCCAGCTCCCTTCGTGTGGATCCTTTTCTACTTCCGCCCGCTATTCCAAAGCCACCTAGACTTCTACTAAGGCACGTGCTTTGCACGTATGTTCTGTATGATAGATACTCATATACCTTCTTTTTAGAGAGAGAAATGGGTACTCGTATCTTGAGTAGATATCATAGTGTGTTTGTTTGCATGATCTAAGGACTATTCTGAAATAAGAAGCAAATCACTTGCACAAATCAAACTGAGTTCCAAGTAAGAATTTGATTACAAGATAAAAGTTGTAGTTTTATTATATGTTGTTTCCTGGGTTCCACTGATGTATAGTTCCAGAGTTGTTTGACGGTTTACATGCATGTTTACAGACTATTTTGTGCAACTAAATAAGTCATTTAGGTCTGACAGACACTCATGTCCTGTATTAGCTTGATGTATAGCTTATGTATGACTGAAATAAAATATTAAACTTTTTCTGCGAATAATAAAAATATTACATTTCTCGATGAAGCAGAATAAAACTTTAGCTAGCATCAGCCATGCAATGTTATGTTATGTGAACAGTGTAAACTTTGCGGTATAGCGGCATCTAAAAAATCCATTTTTACAGTAATCTAAAAAAATAAGTTAGTAGTAGAGTGTTTATTTCCCAGGTGACAACGGGGAACCAAAATGTGCTAGCTATTTGCCAACTTGTCGTACTTGCATGTGAGGAGGTGGCAGCAGTTTCTAGACATTTCTCAACTTTAGTAGGTGCAATCCAGATTCAATGGGGACTTCTTTATTTGTTTACTTGGAGAGCAGAGTCGGCCATGTGCACAAGGAGCGGGAGAGAATCCGGCAGCTCTTAGCCGTCAGATCATGTCATCCTTTGTTTGATGGACGGCAGTGATATGCATGGGAGGGGAAATGAACGATGGATTTTGAGCCAATGCTTGTTTGGGTGGGAGAACCGAAGATAGAGTGGTAAATCCAATTTCAAAACTGCCGCATTATAGTAGTAGTAGATTAGAAGTAAAGCTATTTCATACAGTCGACTCAAAGCGTTGGTTCAAACAGGGAAGAAAGTGGGAAAGCTGCAGCATGAATCTAGGACTTGGTTCTAAGAGGAAACGGGGGAAAGTAGTAATATTTGTCACTATTTAAATAACCGTATATCTTATTTGCGCAAACAGGGATGTCTGTCTCCATATCGTTTCGGGATGTCTGTCTCCGTATCGTTTCTATCCACGCAATCAAAAGCACACACCTTAGTTTTAGTACAACTGCGCAAAATGAGATGGCTATCCCTCGCTGCCGTCGTCTAACCTCCAGTCTTCAAGGTATCCCTACATTGGTAGTAACTAAGGTAGAATGACCAACACAATCTAAAAGAAGCTGATTCGTATGTTTTACTTCCTGATTGCAGTGTAGGGACGAGCGAAAACAACTGCATCCTAGTCCGGAATGCACTTTCTACCAGTTCATCCATGGACCAAGGACTAGCTGGCACGGCTGCACGGCGGTTTTTTGGACAGGTGCGCGGACAAGAGGCATTGTGGTCTGCTTATTTCTGCAAATAGCGGTGCTTAAATTTAGTGGAATGCACAAGCATTTCAGCTGGTCAGTACACTGCATGGTTTAGTTCAGCATTCCAGCTGATACCACAATTATAATTGGTTATTCTGGAATGAGAGAACCTAACCCTGAATGGTGGCAACAAGAAAAAACCAGAGTGAACTCCAGGAAATTTAAGCCTGCCGGGAGGCCCTTTGCTCAGAGAGAAGCATTGCTTGTTTTTTCCTGATTTATAAACCTTCTCACAACTTTGTCTTTTGCTGTGAACTAATATATGTTTGTTATGTTCTATGAATCATTAAGATGTATAAAATTGCTTAACTTCTGCTTTTCAAGTTTTTTATGAAGACGAGTTTAATGTGAGTGTTCCACATGAGCGCTGGACTAGCGTGTGAACGTTTGGAATTTATTACATTGTGGCCTCAATTAACTGCATGAACCACTGTTACAAGATACATAGTTGCTTATATGTCAGATAGCAGATTGTTGATTGTTAGCTGGTCGATAGCCTAGTGTTGAAGCGAGCTGAGCCAATGTGTCGTGTTTTGCACAACTGCTTACAAGTGGGGTAGCACCAACAGTGTTTACAAGTACTTATGTATATGTCGGTGCACGGTTCTCGACAAGTGCTCTATTTCATCAAAACACACACTGCTCGCATGATAAACCGTGACAACTTATGTCTTACCATGCCATATTCATGAAAAAACTAGTGAGGACGCATCTGTTTCGGCAACAATTACGATGGTTCTCACATGATTCACGGGCACACAAAAGTAGCAGCAGTTCCCATAGACGGATTCAAACAGAGTACTAGCCCCAGAGGGGTCGATAACAGACAAGGTTCGGATAATTAGACACGATCCAAACTACTATTAAACACTAGCTGGGGCAACTATTTCATGCCTCGATCTAATTTGGGCTGGACACAAGATGGACCTTGCCATGAACATCATCGAGACGTCCCGCAGCAGCTCAATCCTATGAACCTTCATGAAGACAACCTTGTGGCCTTGCCACTGATAAACTTGTTTGTGGAGGCATGCCACATCATCTTCCAGCATAAGCTTGACAAGAACAGTATTCCTCACAAACGAAGGAGTAGCTTTGAACTTCTTGTGCTTCAGTACACCCTGGACAACACGCCTGACAACAGTGAGGCTGGAATACAACTCTTCATTGGTATAACTGCAAATGGCTTCCAGGATCCAACAGCCTAAGAACTCTGTTTTCCCAGTGCGTATATTCAGGTCGTCCGCCTCATAGCGAGTGACATGTACAACCACACAATCCTTGTCTGCATCAGGGCTCTAATTGAAACATAAACAAATTCTGAATTACTTTTCAGTATAAGAAACACAAGTTATTTAAACCACTACGTATACCATGGCATCGAAGCTAATAAAATTTTGCATTATTAATCACCACACACTTCCTTTTCTAAAAAAATCACCACATACTTAGATGAAAAACAACAATCGAGATCGGCAAAGAAGGAAATCACCTTGGGCAGCTCAGCGGGGGGGGGGCACATCCTCGAAGGGGGAAAACTACTCCTGTAGTGCCACGGGGGTTGTAACCTCAAATGGGGCGTTGACCATCTCAGTATCTGGGGTCGCCTCGGTGGTTGCCTCCATCTTCTTGGAGCTCTCTGTCTCATGGGGATCAGCCTCCCGCGTCTGCTCCAATATCGACAGATCTTTGCCTGGTTCTCCTTGGTCCATCATGAAACTGACGAATACTAGGAGTCCACTGAAAGGAAAACACAATCGCAATGACAATGAAACAAAAAAGAGAGTGAGGATCGGTTACTGCTTTGCAAAAGTTCTTTTTTTCCTCTGAATGAAAATATACCAACATCACGGATCCGCTTACCTTCCCTTCGTTCGGAGAGAAGAACAGTGGCAGATGCAAGTGTTGCCTTTCTTGAAGACGGTGAGGGAGAAGGGGATTCAGCGAAGAGTGAAATGATGGTTGCTTCGTCCGTCAAACTTAGACTGCGGGGAGGTGGGGTTTTGTGATACGACGGCTCGTTACTGCCGCGCTATGACCGGGGTGACTCTCCGCCTGCATACTGCCTTCTAATTTGGTGGATGGAATTTGGGCCCCCGCGCTGCATGGCCCGCATGTCAGTGAACAAAAGTATAACGGCATTCAGTAGAGGGAGACGTTTCAATGACCTAGGAGGAGCCAGAAGCGGTAGAGTGTCTCCACTGTACTAGTAGTAATTGTTTTTCTGGGTAGCTGTAGAATGTCTCCACTGTACTAGTAGTAATTGTTTCTCGGGTCCCAAGACAAGATAGCCATCCACACTAGTAAATAGTAAAATCAATTCAAAAACCTGGGTGCTCTTCTTCCTCCTCGCTCCACTCGTACCCCCAAATTCCTCACCTCACTCCTATAGAAAACCCTAGCTCCCTTCTTCCTCACTCCTACAAAAAAAACCCAACTCCACTTCTTCTTCGCTCGCACTACAACTAGGCTCGTCATTCGTTACTCTGCTCAAATCAGTGAGCGCGACGCGACGCCCTCGAGGAAAATGGAGTCGGCTGACCCCAACACCAAGAAGATGAGGCTCTAGCCAGCGGCGACACCTGTTGTAGATCCCGCACCCGGCAGCGCGGGGAGAAGCGGCGACCCCGCCCCCACCGGATCGCAGGAACCCGTAGAATCTCGAGTGGACCGCATCAGCGATCTCCCGGATGCCATCTTTGGGGAGATCATCTCGCTTCTCCCCACCAAGGATTGCTGCCGCACCCAAGTCCTCTCAATTCGGTGGTGCCCTCTATGGCGCGTCGTTCCCCTTAATCTCGACCGTCGTCAGCTATCTCTCTTCGATGGTTTTGAAATCCCCAGAGCCATCATCTCCTCCCACTAGGGCTCCGTTCAAAGCCTCTGCATCCCGTCATGCTACCTGAGCAAGCATACCATGCCCTGCACGGTGGACGCATGGCTAGAATCCCCTGAATTCACAGAACTACAGCTACTTGAGTTCTACTATTCCCCTGGAAATCACATACCACATACCGAATGCCACTTGTGCCCTCAGCACCGATGTCCATCTCGGGGTTTTCGTCCTCTTTCCACACCGCCACCTTTGCGCAGTGCTACCTATTAGACAATCTGGTACTAAACCTTTGACTCCCATTTCTCAAGAAACTTTCACTTGTGCGGGTTCGTATATCGGAGGCCTCATTGCACAGCATCATCCACTCTAGTTGCCCTGCGCTGGAGTGCTTGGTGCTTGTTTTCACAGTTAGAATCGGTTGTGTCCAAATAAAGTCGCCTGACCTTGTAAGAATTGGAATTTCTTTTGACGGAAGGCAGCTCATCATCCAAGATGCCCCTTCACTTAAGGTTGATCCTTGATTCTAGTTATTCACCGTTGCAAATAACCGTCCTCTCTGCGCCTAAACTGGAGACCTTGGGTGTAATACATGATCTCTGTGCTCATTTTAATATGGTGTTTGGCTCCACAGTTCTTCAGGTACTTTATATTATCATCTACACTTGTAACCATAAGCTGCATTTTAAATTTCTGCGCATAATTTATATATCATCTTGGAGTACACATTTTGTACTAATATTATGTTCTATGCTCAATGAAGAGTTTCTCCATGGATGGCCTATCAATGGTGCTGGATTCTGTCAAGATCTTATATATCCAAATGAATAGTTTTGATTTGAACAAGATTATTGGCTTGCTGCAATGCTTTCCATGTCTGGAGAAGTTGTATATAAAGGTGATAATTTCACGCACATTGGAAGCCCGCATATAGTGTACTAGAATTAACCGTTCAGTTGTTGCTCTTTCGACACTCTTATTTTAGACCTTAACTGTTTTCAATCTTCATGTCTATTTAGGCAACGGGACGGGGTAAGAAAGTTATAACCAATCGGTGGATTCGTAAGCATCAGGATTTTCTCACTTCTCATGAGATTCGATTGAAGACAATAACGCTAGAACGATATGTAGCCAACCGTGCAAACACAAGATGTGTCACATTCTTCCTGCTGAATGCGAGGTTACTATTGTCCACCAGGCTTAAGTTTATCAGCAGCATGGTTTTGATGGATGGGTATGTAGAAGAGCAAAAAAAGGAGTTTCAGGTGGGCAAAAGAGCTTCTGAACGTGCCGGGCTTCTATTTACAACATATTGTGGTCATAATCCAGTAAATTTTACGACCCAGGATGTTCATTCTATGGACCTGACCGGTCCATTTGACTGTGACTGCCGAAAACAGTGCTGAAGTTAGATGTTGTTGCCCTTTTCAATCTGGTTTTTTTTGTAAACCTGATGAACAATTAACCCTCGTGCTTTTGTACAGTTTGTAAGCTGGAGTTAGATGTTCCTACCCTTTTCAACTCGACTGTGACTGTCATATTTTCTTTGAAACAAGGCAAATGGTTTGCCATTCATTTAATTTAGAGTGAAATATTGTAACAAATCCAAACCAAGGGAAATAACATCACTCTCGTCGACTGCTTGAGCTCACTGTGCATTACAGAAGCCAAGTGATTAGCCCCCACCAGCACCCACAAACTTATTTCGAACTAGCACATCAAATGGGCTGTAAATTTTCATAGGAAAGGCTGCATGACCGTGACAGATTTGGATTCTGGCATTTGGGACCCGCGAGGAAATAGCCTATCCAAGGTGGTGTCGACTTACTAGCCAGTCAACAAACGATTCTGCCTACCAGCCGTTGGATTGACATCCAACATCTGTCGTGTATCTTCTATCTCTTGTCTTCTTCTTCCTCCAATCGCCCAAACCAAACCACCTCGTCGGCTCCGCCTGCTCCCGCCTCCCATGGCTGGCTGCGCCTCTGCCGCCCTATCGTACGTACCCTCCAACGTTGGCTAGTCCCTCCCTCTATTCCCCCACACGTCCTGTTATTCTCCGGCGATGTCAGCCCCAACACGCACCCGCGCCCGAACCAGTCAACCCTCGTACTCCCCTCCGCCTGCGACTGGACCGGCGCATCTTCAAAGGCTCCTCTTCGCTCCGTCCGAGGCCTCGCCGCCGTCCGCCTTGCGGCCTTGGTTCGCTCGCCGTGCGCGGTGCGCCGCCCTCTTGCGTTGTCAACGTCGTCAACAACCGAGAGGAACAAGGAGATGACTGTACGTGGAGAGGATGACAGTAGGGACCCACCAGCGTCATGGCAGTACGCAAGCAAGTGCCTCTATAGTACAAGCCCAAAAAGATGGTTCCTCCTAATGGTTGGACATCTGGGGCTCACGCCATTGTCAACGTAGTCAATAAACGAGAGAATTACACTACGAGCGGTTGACACCAGGGACCCAGCAAGTCGCGCAGTTTTTTTTGAGGAACAAGCAGTTGTTATTTATACTAGTTTTAGCGACGGATCAGGGTAACAACGGGGCTGTGCGGGGGCTGTGGCCCATCTAGCCAGGGTTTTATTTATGTTTACCACATCATGAGCCCAGTTGTGTTTTTTTCTTGCTGAAAATGGCTAGCCCAGTTCTATTTTTTAAAGAAATACCCAAACAAGGCCTACTTGCTTTATCGGCCCTGATGGGCTGCAAATCTTTCAAGACGAGGAGAGTTTCATTCGGTTTGCCCAGAAATGGGCTGTACATTTTTAAAACACATCAAACCGGGAATTAGTTTCAATTTTTTTTCATTACAAGATCTTAAATTCCATTAATTTTTATGCGTAGACAATTATTTGGATTTTATATTTATATAAATTATTTTTCAAAATAGTTTGAATATGAATCGATATTTCTGGATTAAAAACAGTTGACCACACCGAAATATGCAAAATTCCGTATACTTTTTAACCATGGCCACAATATGGGGTGTGATGCTAACAAAAAGAAGATGGGCTCCAAAAAAATTCTTAAGAATTAGCAAATGGGTTGTACATTATTAGAAATAATGGCAGATGGGCTGTATGCTGTTTTCCACAGATTTGAGGCTGACTTGTGTGCCTACTACAGGTTGACGCGTATGCTTTCATAAAAAAAGGTTGACGCACACGCAACGCCCTGTCAACTTAGTCAACACACGAGAGCAGTGACTGTTGGATGTCCATCCAACGACTGTCGTGCTTCTTCAGTCTCTGCTCTTCATGCTCAAGCCGCTCAAACAAGCGCCGGTGGGACTGCCTGCTCCCTCCTCCTGCGGTCGGCTATGCTACCGCGCAGGCCTCACGGCCCCATCGTACTCCCATCGCTGGCCTAGCCATCCCTCTACTCACCCACACATGTTGTTATTCTCCAGCGACGGCAGACGAACCAGTAAACCCTCGTACTCCTCCGCGTGGGAAACAACTGCCGAGTATTCCCTGGCTCCATGTCGTTCCCTTCCTAGGCCTCGCCGTCGTCCACCGCCCTGGTGCTCTCGGCGTGGCCTGGTCAACGTGGTCAATGAACGACATCCATCGGAAGTGGACTGTACGTGGAGAGGCTGACATCTGGGTCCATGGCAGCACGCAAGGAAATGCCTCCTTATTACCCGCAAAATAATGATTCCTCCACCTGACAGCTAGGATCCATAGGAAGGGCCTCTGTATTTCGTGAAAAAACGTTCCCCCCGCTGACAGGTTGGACCCACCAGCTATATCTTCGCACGCAAGGAAGTGCCTCCTTATTACGCCCAAAAAAATGAATACCCCTGCTAGCTGGGACCCACCATATTGTTGGGCTGACTTGTGGGCCTACTAAGTTGATAGGGACGGAGAGCTTTGTCAACTTAGTCAATACTCCAGTGACTGTATGATGTCCATCCAACGGCCATAGTGCGTCTTCAACCTCTGGTCTTCTTGCTCCAGCCGCCCAAAGCAGCGCCGGTCATGCCGCCTGCTCCTGCCTCCCGTGGCCGGCTGTGCTACCGCGGAGGCCTCACCGCCCCCATACTACTCCCACCACTGGCCAGGCCATCCCTCCACTCACCAACACCCCCTGTTATTCTGCGGCGACGGCAGCCTCACACCGCAGCCGAACCAGTGAACGTTCGTACTCCTCTCCGCGTGGGCATCCACTGCCGCGTCTTGCATGGCTCCACGTCGTCCCCTTCCTAGGCCTCGCTGTCGTCCACCGCCGTGGTGCTCTTGGCGCGGCGTGGTCAATGTGGTCAATGACCGACTTCCATCGGAAGAGTACTGCACGTGGAGAGGCTGACAGCTGGGTCCACGGCAACCGCAAGGAAGTGCCTCATTATTACGTGGAAAATAATTATTCCTCCACCTAACAGTGGGGACCCACCGGACGGGCCACCAGTATTTTGTGAAAAAATCGTTTCCCCCTGACTGCTAGGACCCATCGGACGGGCCACCGTATTTCGTGAAAAAACGCCCCCCCCCCCCCGCTGTCAGCTCGGACCCACCGGAAGTGCCTCCTTATTATGCACAAAAAAATGAATACTCCCCCGGCTAGCTGGGACCCACCTTGCTGGGAGGCTGACTTGTGGGCCTACTAAGTTGACGGGGATGAAGGGCTTTGTCAACTTAGTCAATATGAACGATTCTAGCTCCAGTGATCGTACGATGTCCATCCAACGGCCATAGTGCTTCTTCAACCTCTGGTCTTCTTGCTCCAGCCGCCCAAAGCAGCGCCGGTCGTGCCGCATGCTCTTGCCTCCCGTGGCCGGCTGTGCTGCCGCAGAGGCCTCACCGCCCCCTACTATTCCCACCGCTGGCCAGGCCCTGCGACAACGGCAGCCTCACACCGCAGCCGAACCAGTGAACCCTCGTAGTCCTCTCCGCGCGGGCTTCCACTGCCGCGTTGTCCCCTCCTAGGCCTCGGTGTCGTCCACCGCCGTGGTGCTCTCCGTGCGGCGTGGTCAACGTGGTCAAGGAACGACTTTCATCGAAAGAGTACTGTACGTGGAGAGGCTGACAGCTGGGTCCACGGCCACAGCCCAGTTTTTTTGTGATTTGCCAAGTAAGTCGCTTTGTCAGGCCTGTTGGGCTGCAAATCTTTCAAGACGAGGAGAGTTTTCATTCGGTTGGCCGAGAAAATGGCCCATCAGTAATGAGAAATGGGTTGTACATTTTTAAAACACATCAAACCGGTAATTAGTTTCAAATATCTTTTTTTCATTTCAAGATTTTAAATTACATTAATTTTTATGCGTGGAGAATTTGTTGCATTTTATATTGATATACATTTATTTTTAAAATCAGTTTGAATGTGAGTCGAAATTTCGGGATAAAAAACAGTTCGATCCGCACCGAAATATGCAAAATTTCATATAATTTTTTAACCGTTGCCACAATATGGGCTGTAATGCTAACAAAAAAAATGGGCTCCAAAAAAACATTAAGAATTAGCAAATGGGCTGTAAATTATTAGAAATAATGGCAGATGGGTTGTATGCTGTTTTCCACAGATTTGAGGCTTTCCTAAAAAAAGGTTGACGCACAAGCACTGACTGTTGGATGTCCATCCAACGGCCGTCGTGCTTCTTCAATCTCTGCTCTTCCTGCTCCAGCCGCTCAAACAAGCGTCGGTGGGACTGCCTGCTCCCTCCTCCTTGCGTCCGGCTGTGCTGCCGCGCAGGCCTCACCGCCTGACCGTACTCCCATCGCTGGCCTAGCCATCCCTCTACTCATCCACACCTGCTGTTATTCTCTGGCGACGGCAGACAAACCAGTAAACCCTCGTACAGTCGTACTCCCCTCCGTGTGGGAAACAACTGTCGAGTCTTCCCTGCCTCCGTGTCGTCCCCTTCCTAGGCCTCGCCGTCGTCCACCGCCCTGGTGCTCTCGGCGCGGCCTGGTCAACGTGGTCAACGACCGACATGCATCTGAAGTGGACTTTACGTGGAGAGGCCGACAGCTCGGTCCACGGCCGCACGCAAGGAAATGCCTCCTTATTATGCGCAAAATAATGATTCCTCCACCCGACATCAGGGACCCATCGAAAGGGCCTCTGTATTTCGCGAAAAAACGTTACCGCCGCTGACAGCTCGGACCCACCAGCTATATCTTCGCACGCAAGGAAGTGCCTCCTTATTACGCACAAAAAAATGAATACTCCCCCTGTTAGCTGGGACCCAGTATAGTGGCAGGCTGACTTGTGGGCCTACTAAGTTGACGGGGATGGAGGGCTTTGTCAACTTAGTCAATATGCACGATTTTAGCTCCAGTGACCGTACGATGTCCATCCAACGGCCGTAGTGCTTCTTCAACCTCTGGTCTTCTTGCTCCAGCCGCCCAAACCAGCGTCGGTCGTGCCTCGTGCTCCTGCCTCCCGTGGCCAGCTGCGATGCGGCGGAGGCCTCACCCCCCTACTACTCCCACCGCTGGCCAGGCCATCCCTCTACTCACCCACACCCCCTGTTATTCTGCGGCGACGACAGCCTCACACCGCAGCGAACCAGTGAACCCTCGTACTCCTCTACGTGTGGGCATCCACTGCCGCGTCTTCCCCGGCTCCACGTCGTCCCCTTCCTAGGCCTCGCCGTCGTCCCCCGCCCTGGTGCTCTCGGCGCGGCGTGGTCAATGTGGTCAAGGAACGGCTTCCATCGGACATGGACTGTACGTGGAGAGGCTGACAGCTGGGTCCACGGCCGCAGCAAGGAAGTGCCTCCTTATTACGTGCAAAATAATTATTCCTCCACCTGACAGCGGGACCCACCAGACGGGCCACCGTATTTCGCCCCCCTGACTGCTGGGATCCACCAGCTACATCTTCGCACGCAAGGAAGTGCCTGACAGTCGGGACCCACCTGATCGAAGCATACGTAGCGTTGTCATTCTGGTCGTGAACGTGTACGTACATATATACTGGTCGATGTAGAGGCGCACACGTGTCGTAGTAGAGGCGGCCAGGGTGCAAGAAAGAAAATACGGCCACGTATGTGTACATACGGGCGGGGGCTCGAATGCCTACTCGCGCATACGTACGGCCAGGGCTCCTGTACATGGCTGGGTCGGAACGGAGAAACAGCGTCGTCGTCGTGTTCATGGGGAGGCAACGAAATGCGTCGTGTTCATGGGGAGGCAACGGAATGCGTCGTGTTCATCGGGAGGGCTTGGACGGAACAGGCAATGGAAACGAGGCCTGGCGTACCGCAGAACGGAGGAAACGGCCTTGTGTTCGACCGGCCACGTTCGAAACGGGATCCTGTTCATCGGGAGGGGTCTGGTGTACCGCAAAACGGAGGAAACAGACCTCCTACGGTCGAAACGGGGGTCCTGTTGATCGGGAGGGGTGTGGCGTACCGCAAAACGGATGAAACGGATTTGTGTTGGAGCGCTACGGTTGAAACGGGGGTCCTGTTCATCGGGAGGGGTGTGGCGTACCGCAAAACGGGACTCCACGGGATACTGTTCATCTCCACCGTCGACCCCCTCCAGCCTCCACGAGCTACTGTTCATCCACCGTCGACCTCCTCCAGCCTCCACCTGCGACTGTTCATCCACGGGCTCCTGTTCATCCAGCCTCCACCGCGCGCTACTCCACCGGCTACTGTTCAACCAGCCCTCTCCACGGGCTCCTATTCAACCACCCCTCCACGGGCTACTGTTCATCCAGCCATCCACCTTCTACTGTTCATCCAGCCCTCCACGGGGTGGTCCTATTCATTCAGCCCTCCACGGGGTCCTATTCATCCAGCCCCAATCGGCTCGATCGATCGGGGTCCTGTTCATCCAGAGGCAACACCACGGGGTCCTGTTCATCCACCCCCACCGGAAACTGTTCATCCAAACCCCCTCGCAACGCTCACTGTTCATCCAGAGGCAGCATCGATCGGCTTCAGTTAGCAGCAGTAGCGAAGGAATCGCTCGATCGGGTTCAGTTAACAGCCATTGATCGATCGCTCGGGTTCAGTAACGCGTAGCCTGCAGTGCAATCGCTCGGGTTCAGTTAGAGCCCAATGCCTCGCTCGGGTTCAGTTAGAGCCAACGCCTCGCACGCACGCGCGTACGTGTACGAGAGAAACGCGCATCGCTCGGCCCCCGACCTCCCATCGTAACCGGGAACTCCTCGAAATTTTCCTCCCCCTCGCTTCTACCATGGTTTTTTCCGTCATGGACGGCCCAAAGAATGTCATGCAGCTGCGTCTCCGGCCCGCCCAGGATGAAAAGCCCATTTTCTGTCATGATTTTTTGTCATAGAAGTAGGAGCCCACCACATCTATGATGATACCGGGTTTTTTCACAATTATCGTCATAGAAGTGTCATATGTATGACAGAAAAAAATTTCGTTCGGCCCAAAATGTCACGAATGTGTCTTTTTTTGTAGTGCTACCTCTCTCAATATGTGTTTCTACAATACAGAGAATAGGGGGGGGGGCAAATTTCTCCGCTAGCTCGCGAAGCTCGTTAACTGTCGCGGCATTGCCCACTCCGCGACAGTTCCAGCATAGGGTATTCATTGCGCCCGGCGACCCTCCAGAGTGGAGGACGCTGTTGAGTCGTCTTGAAACTTGGCTGTTAAGGACATCTTTGGAGTATTCTATGAAGCTGCATCTGTCTTGGCCCTCTTGGGTTCTTGCTTGGAGCTCGGGCTGATCGGCAAGGGCGGCGCTGGGAGCATGAGAGGTGTCTCCCCAAGCGTCATGCTTGAACCCGCAGGTGCCACCTGCGCCTGGGGGTTTACAGTTTGGTTCTTCTCCATCGGATCGCCTTTGGTGCGTTTGCAATTATCGTCAACTTCTGTCATAGTGGTGTCCCGAGTCACGTCATCTTCGGAGAAAACAACCGGCGCTGAGGCTGAGCCCCGTCTGCCTGACTGGTTGGCACGTCCCGCACCTCTACCTTGGCCGCCACGGCCTCCCCTTCCAGCTGTGCGGTTCTGACCAGAGCCTGGGCAAGCCCCTCGAAACCAGTCTGCGCGAAGTTCCTTAAAAACCAGTGCCGATTTTGCATGAATCCCATCTCCGTGTTCCTTGAACTGGTGCCCTAGGTGGCCGCAAACTGCACACCAATTAGGGAGCCTCTCGTACTTGACCTTGAAAATCTGCCTTTCTTCCTTATGAACCAGGCTAATCGCATTCTTTAAGGGGTTAAACACATTGATTCTGACCTGCAACCTGTAAAAGTTCCCCTCAAAATCTTGCGACTTAGGCTCCACATAGATGACCTCTCCCACTTTCCTGGCAAGAGTTTTCAGAAGCGGATAGAATCCATCCGGCAGATCGTGCACTTGCATCCATATTTCTAGAGTATCCAGCTTCATCAGCGATGGTTTTGTGAATCTGTCGTACTCTGCCATGATCACTACATTACCTTTGTAGTTCCAGGGTCCCTCTTGCATCGCGCGCTCCCAGTCACCGAGGCAAGCAAACTGCATCGTATACAAATTTTCCTCAAGAGGGCGAATCTGTACTGGCTGCGCAAGATCCCGCGCCGCTCTCATCGTCTTGTAGAATCCATATTGTCTATACTTCTTCTCCGTGTGGACTCGCGCTATGGCCATCCATCTAGTCGTCTTCGGCGGCAGTAGATCTTCCTGTTCCACCACCACATCGTCCATGCCCTCCTCCTGGAGGCCCAACTCGCTCATCAGCGCTTCCAAGTCCCCCATTCTGGAGTTTGAAGCCGACGCCGTCATGCTTGTTCCCTAACCCGAGAAAGATTCGATCGGGTGTTGAGCGAAACCCTAGCCTAACCCCAAGCCAAGGGAGACAAGCACCAAGGACTCGCAGCACTGAGAGCGCCCCCTGATCGGCCTGAGTACAGCCCTACGGCGAAGCGGGGGGAGGGTAGTAGGAACCCTACGGTGGCGCACAAGTCGCCGCCGAGGGTAGGAGAAACCCTAACGAGAGGGTTAGAAAAGACCAAATACGGAGTTGTTTCTAGGTATACTCTTTACCGTTCCAAATACCGGCCAAGCCCAGCAAGGCCCACGACCAATCTTGCCAGGGATCCAAACGCGCCCTAAATTTCTCTCCCCTGCTTTACCACCAAGCCCTACACCTGCCGCCGTGCCGTTCCCCAGCGGCGTCACCGCCGGCGCCTCAATCCCATACCCCATGCCCCCCGCCCCCACCCACCACGGCCTCTCACGCGCGCGGCCGCCATCGCCGTTCCCGTTCTTCCTCGTCGGGACATCGCGTTCCTGCCGTCTCCACCCCGTCCGCAGTTGAGTTTTGAGGTATGCGTTTATTTTCCATCCAGCGATTAGTAAAGTCCCACTGACCTTCACGAGTTCTGGCTGTGCAGGCGCGCGCCCGGCAGAACTTCTAGATTCGCCCCCGCGGCGGCGCCCGACATGTCGACCCCCTCCGGCTCCGGGGAAGCCGACGGAGCCACGCCCGCTGCCTCTACGTATTACGACGTCTTCGGCCCCGACGTACGTGCTTTCTTCCCATCCTTTTCTCTTCTTCACTGTTTTAGAGAGGCAGAACCATGGAAGTTTTTAACCAACTGGAGCTGTGTTAGTCTGCCGCTAGGAAACTCCAAAATAAGTTTTGGAGTTTTAGTTTGTTGGAATAGAGAGTCATGCCATTGCAACATTATACTGTTCCTTTAATTTTATAGTGATATATTGACTCATGGTGAAGATGGCATTTTTGGGTAACTGTTGCTAGTGGAGCTGGGCCAAAATATGTATGAGGCTTCGCTCCATATTTTGGGAGAGATTTCTCAAAGGGTTGAAGTGTGGATACCTATAGGTGGCGATATGGTACAAATACGACACAGAGACATTGGCTTTTCCCACTGAACTTCTGTGAGGCAAAAACCTAGACTGATTGCTTGTTTGGCAGAAGAGTGTCTTTCTTCCGTCAAATAAAGGGAAGTCGCCCCACCTGGAATTCGATGAATACGACGTGAATTTTGTTATCAGAGTTTGCTCTTAACACTAGAAACCTTGTATGTTTTCTCTGTGATCAAATATTTGAATTACGTCTACATGCTATAAATGGACTATTAGGTGAAGAAGCATGTAAATTTTGTTTATATTCAGTAATTTTATCACAGACGTGTGTCTTGTTGGACATGTGGATATTTTCTTATTTGTTATCTGGTCAGAGTACTCTTGTGCTGCTTACTTTACTGATTAATACATTTGCTACTCGAAGCTATGCCTTATTTCTTACAGAACTAATCCTTATCTTTTTTTTTTACATTCTATCCAGGCTAAACCTGATGTTATTTTTAAGGAGGCCACTTCAGATTCCACATTGAATCTGCAGGTTCTTTCATAGCAAAAACACGATGCAAATTAACCACTGACTTTTCTTTCTTTGTTGTAACACACCATTTGGTTGTAACACAGGATGTCCAGGGGCTAGTAACTTGGGTTATTGGTGAAGGCATGCCGCCTTCATGGGTGTTTGTTAAAGTAAATTCTGTTCCCTTACCCTTCTTACATTGTGGTGAACATGATTTTCTTTTTTTCTTTCCACTGTTTTAGTCATTATCAATGAAAAATAAATGAGTTTTTCTGGCCCATAATTTTCATAACTGCACTGAGGGCTGATAACAACCTGTTATGTAACTACTAAAGTATTCCATCTGGGTCACTAGTACCTAAAATGTCTACATTTGTTTACAGAGGGAGTATCTCAAAAACATTTGCAGCTTTTTTTAACCTAGTGAAAATCATAGAATAGTAATTACTGGCAACTCTTGATGACAATAAGTGAATTATAGATGCCGATTTGGTAAGCATCGATATGCACACGTAATATGGACTTCCATGAGTATTATTTGCTGCTTTAGAAACCCTACCTGTGCTTAGCTCTAAAACTATGTTTTCTTTGGTGTTCAGAACAAGCCTCTTATCCCAAAAGTTATCCTTCTCTATGTTCCTGGCCTCGATGCAGCTTTATACATGTCTCAGTCCCGCCTCCTGTCTTCTTTGAAAGAATTGTGTGGCAATCCAAAACCTGTTCTAGCTTCAAGGTTTGTGTGTTAAACAGAAGACTTTGAATTTTCTGTCCACAGTTTTTTGTATTCTGGTGTATTATCAGTATAATAGCGACACTGTTCTCATATCAATTCACTACACTCATTATGGCTAACTTAATTTTCTTTTGGCAGTTGTGTACCAGATGAAAGGCATACCATTGACGCACTCCTGACATGCAGAGTAAAGCGAAAGCGGCAGTCACAAACATCAAACCAACCATCTGAATCTGATGGAGGTATGAGATCATGACTCCTAAAAATTGTGTCTAGTGTACCTTTTCGGCCCCGCACTATGTGATTTGGTCTGCTATTATGGGAGTAGTCACTACTCACTAGGCACTGACAAGATCTGATGTTGGATTTATGGTTAAGATTCTAGTTTGGAAGATCACATGGTTCATTGGACTATTCCCATCCTTTTTTATGACGTTTATTTCCTACAAAAATGCCATTTTAATTGTAATATGAACAGTTGTTACATTTTCATTAATACACTGTTTTTACTGTCGTCTACTTGTGCATTTCCCAGTCATATTCCTTTTTATATTTTAAATGTCACATGGCAGCTAGCATAATCTAAAGTCATGTCACATCAGAAGTTTGTCACCAGGCCGGAGTTGACAGTATAGCCAACTAACTGGATATATTTCTTGCTGAGCATCTATCATTTATTTCCCTAAGCTCAGTTCTTCTATATATCTGTTGTTATGTACATTTAGTCATTTACTAAAATTAGTGTATTAATTCCTTTCCTATGACAAGTGGGCACTACTGATTCCTGAACCAAATCGATTTTATAATTTATTCTGGATGATTTGTTAACCTTTTTTTCGTTTCAGGTAAATTATCAAGTCTGGCGGACCTAAAAGATATACCATTTCCTGTTAAATATTACACACTTTCTAAAAAGGATTTGGAAGATAATGGCTACTCTCTCAATTTACCAGGTTAGTTTTTTATTTATTTGTTGACTCTGCCTTCCAATTTATGCCCTCACGTTAAAATGGGTGTTTGTTCTTTTTTCTGCCAAAATTTTCAGGTTTTGTCCCTACGATTGCAGCTCCTTCAGGCTCTTCCCCATATGAAATTCTCGCTCTTGATTGTGAGATGGTAATAAGATTTTCTGTTTCTTGAATTTTAAAATACTGCTGTACATTTTGAGGCCCTTGTTTGATTTGTTCATCCAAGATTTTTTTTTGAAATATTAGGTTTATCTAGTTGATAGGTTCGTAGGTACATTTATGCCACTTTATAATTTTTCACTTTTCAGTGTGTGACAGCAGCTGGATTTGAACTTACAAGAGTGACATTAGTCGATATTAAAGGAGAGGTATGTGTACTTCCCTTCCCAAAGCTTGGTTAGAGCATTCTAACAAAAATCGCCCCTATCACAATAATGCTGGACTCAGATTTCTGTCTTCTTTTGATCAAAGTGATCTTAATAATTTGACAAAATACATAATTCTTCTTTATAATATGTGTTGGCATGAACCGTTATTTTTCTTCACACTTCAGTGTCCATAGTATTTATTTTTTTGTAATCTCTTCAGGTGATACTGGATAAACTAGTCAAGCCTACCAATCCAATCACTGATTACAATACAAGGTATATGATGCCTTCACTTTCCTTTCTTGTAGGGCTAGCTAGCCTGAACCGGAACTATGCTATATTTTTCAGCCAGTTTTTCTCGGTGTATTTTAGGTTATAACTTGGTTGTGATTTATGAGGATGCTAGGATTTGGTACCTCTATTTGAAGCACATGTATATTAGTAACATTATTACCAATTTCTTATTTTGATTGACATTCCACTTTCCTAATTTATGCCTTTATATTCCTGTACATGATTCTGTTCATAGTATTCTTAGGTGCTGAATGATAGCTTTGACTATAATTATTCTTAATAGTGCAGGTTTAGTGGAATCACTGCTGAGATGCTATCCGATGTGACAACAACCCTCCAGGAGATCCAGGTCAGCTGTTTCTAATTTTTTTTCATTATCTTTTAGTTTTTGTCATCATTTCATCCTATTTTAGCTGAGACCATTGTGTCTCTTTCAGGAAGAGTTTATTGGACTTGTGTACAAAGAAACCATTCTTGTTGGGCATTCTTTGGAAAATGACCTTTTGGCATTACGGATATCTCATGACTTGGTCATCGACACTGCTGTTTTGTACAAATATAATCGTGGCACCCGCTGCAAAATTGCTTTACGTGTCCTGGCAAACAAATATCTTAGCCGGGTGATCCAGAACACAGGGTCTGGGCATGACAGCGTGGAAGATGCAAGAGCTGCTCTGGATCTTGCCTTTTTGAAAATCAAATATGGTAAATCATACTTTTCAGTACTGTTTTTATTGCTTTTCCAACGGTTAGGCATAGATTAATCATTACAAGCACGTGGTTTTTGGTATTCTATTTGTCTGATTTGTTGCCTTTCTGTGGTCATGTTTATCATCTTATTTTCCAGGTCCTGATTTTGGCTCTCCACCGTCGTTTTCACGAAGAAAGTTGTCTTCCATTCTGCATGAATGTGGGAAAAGGAGTTCCCTCATTGATGAAGTGTTTGTTCTTGACCGCTATTCAGATGCTTCCTGCAATTCAATTGCAGTTTTCTCAGATGATGATGCCCTCTCCAGATCAATGAAAGAGGTTAATACTATTGTTTTTTGTTAGTGGTAGCATTGCTTTCAGTAATTTTTTACAAATTCTCATTAGTTGCTAAAATCATTCTGCAGGTAAAGAATGACAAAATCAGCTTTGTCTGGACTCAGTTTTCAGGATTGATCTCTTATCTACGTAAAAGAGCTGAAAATCCTGAAAAACTGAAATCCTGTGTTGCGGAGGCTATTGCATTGAAAACCTGTGACAGAAAAACTGCCCGGAAAAGAGCAAAGCAAATTTGTCCAGAGCTGAAGGCAATTTTGAGTGAATTGGACAAGAAAATAAAAAAACTATATGATACACTGCCTGAAAATGCAATGTTTATTTTATGTACCGGTCATGGGGATACTCCTTTGGTCCAAAGGTAAATTCATATTCAGAAAAAAAGCATTTCATGTTTTCCATTCTAGTCTGTTACTTAAACTGTGTGCCATGTTACCTACTAACCTTTAGTAACCGTGGTATGACATGCAGATTAAAGAAAATGCTCAACCATGGAGAAGAAACAGTCGATAGCCGGGAAAATATTGTCCATGCATTGGAAGATTTACAGGCTCAAGCAGAAGTTGCTCTATGCTTCTGCTGTGTCAAGCATTAGCTGTAAGCAACTTGTCCTTTTCCCCACGTTTTCCGGAGTTGGAACTCGATGCACCATTCAGCTTGCACTGTTAACACCATTTTTGAAGATGGATGTAACTGACAAACACCCCTTCAGTAGTTGCAGCCTTGCTGGAAGGATGGATTCAGGTGTGCATCCTGACAGTCACTATCACTTTTGAAGATTGATGATGTACCTGCAAACGGCTTCGTTAATTTTAGGAAGGATGGAGTCGTGCATGGACTGGATCCTAACCGACTGACATGAAAACTTGAGGCTATTACACGGATTCAGCTTTGAAACACGGCTTTGAAGTCCGAGGTGTGCCTTATGATTTTTTGTGGGCTGGGACGATAGGTTGTACTGTAGATCATTTGCATCACTTTTCGGATTTCAGGCATACTAATTTGGTGGGCTGGGATGGTAATTTCCAGTAATTGTTTGTATTTCGCACCTGGGTAAATTCTGAAATCACCCAAAAACTAAAATTGCACTGATTTTAGTCTAGTAATGACAATGTAGTGCACGTGCCTCTACGAAGTAGTCCCGAGCACGACGGCGCCACAAGCCCCCGCGCTTTCTTCAGAATATTTGGGCGTTTGTGGTGCAAGCTTCAGACTAACCGTTTGAAACAAAGTGAGAACGAACATACAGGTTATTACTCCCTCCGTTTCAAAATAGATGACCCAACTTTATACTAAAGTTAATATAAAGTTGAGTCATCTATTTTGGAACAGAGGAAGTAGGTGCTACGGATGCTTGGGTTGGTGCTGCAATCAACAGAAAAGCTAAGCATGTAAGTATGTAAATACTTGGCACCATGAATTTATTGTCAAACCAACACCGGAAGTATTCTGTAGACTGATCTGAAAGCATTACCAACAACGGCTGGCATGGTATGTGGCGTTGGCGCGCGTATTCGGACAATTTGGCCCAGTTTGTGGTTGCTGCCTCGGAGTACTTCTCGTATGGAAACAAGCCAACCGCCGTGACCAAACTGAGATAAGCGGGTTAAGGGAATCTCCAAAATGGACCCTTAAATCGCTTGTAAACGTTCAGACCGTTTTGTTTGGATACACTTTGCCATCCAACGCCGCAAGCATCGGTTTGTGGACCAGTCTGTTTTTCACAAACAGAAAGCAAATTAAGAGTTTTTGCGGGAGTCTAGACCGTCATCACGTAGTACTCCGACACCTCAAGCCCACCTAAACCCCGTCTGGACACCGCGTTTCCATCCTTCCCTCTTTCTTGGCATCCTTTTCCTCCCCCGCCGCCGCCGCTCTACCATACCAGCCGCCCGCCAAGCCTTGGACCGTCGTGCCCTCCATTGCTACACACGGTTGCCACGCTATTTGTCCTCCGCCGCTAGTCCACACCTCTAGTCTGTCTGCTGCACATGTACCATCCGCCCTACAGGGATCACCATGCATGGCAAGTGTTTGGTGAAACGCGATGGACGACTACTTTGCCCCCAATGCCCTTTTCACAGACGATTTTTGTAAAATGTCTTCGATGGCCTCTACAATTGCGTTCGGTCCTACAACAATGACTACCTCATCTTGAAGAAGAATGTGGTAGGAAGGATTGGATTCTCTGGTCATCAGAAGTGCATGGCTGAATTGTAGATGCTTGCATATGGCACGACCGCAGATAAGTGGGACGAGTACGTGCGGTTGTCTAAGAGCACATGCAGAGATGCCACAGTCAGATTTTCTACAACAGTGGTTGAGGTGTTTGGACCTCAGTACTTGAGAGAACCAACTGAAGCAGATACCGAGAGACTCTTGGCAACGCCTGAAGTAAGAGAGTGGTCAAGCTTGCTCGGATCTCTTGATTGCATCCACTAAAGATGGAAGAAATGCCCAAAAGCTCTACAAGGGTAATGTCACGGCCATGCTACGAAGACCAACATCATTCTTGATGCAGTTGCATCACATGACCTCTGGATTTGGCACGCTTTCTTTGGCATGCTTGGGCCTCACAATGACATCAATGTGCAGTAGCAGTCTCCATTGTTTGCTAGGCTGACTGAAGGGCAAGCTCGTCCTTGCAAGTATGCTGTCAATGGACATTAGTACAACATGTGCTACTATCTGGTTGATGGTGTTTATTATACGTGGGCTACCTTTGCCAAGACCATCTCTAAGCCAGTTGCGCAGAAAAGATCTCACTGTGCCCAAAGATGAGAAGGAGCTAGAACTGATGTGGAGAGGGCATTTGGAGTGCTCCAAGACCGTTTTGCAATTCTTCGTGGACCCGCTAAACAATGGGACCCAAGAACCTTGTGGGAAGTGATGACATGTTGTTTGATCATGCACAACATGATAGTGAAGGATGAGGGTGAAGATGCCGCCGAAGGTTTGGAATTTGAGAACATGTGTGATCCTATCCAACTTCCGGATCAAAATATGGACACGTTTGATGAGTTTGTTCAAATGCATCAACAAATTCAGCATCGACCAACTCATGAGCAAATCAAGGAAGCTTTGATTGAGCATCTGTGGGTAGTTAAAGGGGACAACTAGAACCTATATACTAGTTGAATTCAAGTTTGAACCATTTATTTGAAAACTTTGTTGGATTGTAATATTTAAATTAGAAATATTGTCACATTTGAATGTTTTCAATCATATACGATTTGATATGTTGTTATTTTGAGCTCGCGGACTTAGAAAACAAAAAAACAAGGCGGAAGTTTTAGTGGACATGGTTGAATGGCCGGCTTTGCATCACTGTCTGCGGACGGATATCGTGTCCGTTTTGAGGGTCGGCATTGGAGATGCCCTAAGCAAGCATGGTTGATGACCCACAAGTATATGAGATCAATCGTAGCCCTTTCGATAAGTAAGAGTGTCGAACCCAAGAGGAGCAGAAGGAATTGACAAGCGGTTTTTAGCAAAGTATTGTCTGCAAGCACTGAAATTATTGGTAACAGATAGTTTAATAGAAGGTCATTTATAACGAGCACCAAGTAGCAATTGTAACCAAGGTGCAACAAGGTATCCCAATCCTTTTTGTAGTAAAGGACAGGTCAGAGCGGTCTCTTATAGCAAGCAAAGCGTTCTTGAGGATACACTGGAATTTTATCTAGTCACTTTCATCATGTTTGGTTGATTCACACTCGCTACTTTGATAATTTGATATGTGGGTGGACCGGTGCTTGGGTGCTGTTCTTACTTGAAAAAAAATCATACTTATGATTACCCCCCTCTCGAAAGCATCCACAACTACGAAAGAAGAATTAATATAAATCTAACCATAACATGAAACATATGGATCCAAATCAGCCCCTTACGAAATAACGCATAAACTAGGGTTTTAACTTCTGTCACTCTAGCAACCCATCATCTAATTACTACTCCGCAATGTGTTCCCTTAGGCCCAAGTATGGTGAAGTGTCATGTAGTCGATGTTCACATGACACCACTAAAGGAAGCAACACCATACATATCATTAAAATATCGAATGAATACCAAATTCAAGCGATTACTTATGACAACATTTCTTCCATGTCCTCGAGGACAAAAGTAACTACTCACAAATCATATCCATGTTCAAGATCAGAGGGGTATTGAATATCATTAAGGATCTGAACATATAATCTTCCACCAAATAAACCAATTAGCATCAACTACAAGAAGTAATCAACACTACTAGCAGTCCATAGGTACCAATCTGAGGTTTTGAGACAAATATTGAATACAAGAGATGAACTAGGGTTTGAGATGAGATGGTGCTGGTGAAGATGTTGATGAAGATTGGTTCTCCCATGATGAGAGGGTTGTTTGTGATGTCGATTACTTCGATTCCCCCCTCCCGGAGGGAAGTATCCCCGTCGGAATCTCTCAACGGGAGAGCAAAAGTGCTCCTACCCAGGTTTCGCCTCGATACGCCGACGCTTCATCCCAAGAGTCCTCTCCTTATTTTTCTAGGTCAAAACCCCTCATATAGCAGAAGATGGGAGCCAGAGGCCAGCTGTGGGCCCTACAAGGTACATGGGCGCGCCCATGTGCCTAGTGGGCAGCTGGTGGGCCCCCTCTGGTATTTCTTTCCTCCAGTATTTTTTGTATATTTCAAAATAATTCTCCGTGAAATTTTAGCTATTTTGGAGTTGTCCAGAATAGCTGTCTCTGATATAGTTTTTTCATTTTCAGAATTCCAACTGTTGGCAATCTCCCACTTCATGTAAATATTACAAATTAAGAGACAAAAGGCATTAGAATTGCATCACAAAGTGTTATAATGACCAAAAACATTATAAATAATAGTAGGAAAACATAATGCAAAATGGACGTATCAACTCCCCCAAGCTTAGACCTCGCTTGTCCTTAAGCGGAAGCCGATATCGATAATCACGACCACATGTTTAGAGAGAGAGAGAGAGGTGTCGATAAAAACCAAATACAGACATAGTAGCATCATGATTATTATATATCAGCAATATATATTATCATAGAACTTCTCATGAGCAAGTAAAAATTCATCACAATAGCGAAGTATAAAGCATAAACTTTCTTGAAAACCAACAAAGTATGTTCTTAGTCAACAAGGCAATTACAATTCATCATATTTCCAGGAAGGGTCTCATGTAAGAGATTTTGTTTAGCAAGTCCACATACTCAACTATCATTTAGTCTTCTATGATTGTTGACACTCTATATATATATATATATATATATATATATATATAGGGAAAATCCATCCTACCACCCGGTGGTAGTTACCCCACATATCTCATATACTACCATGTGGTACTATATATACTATTTTATTATTTTAAATATGTTCATATAATATATCTAAGATATTTCAAAGCAAGTTACATGAAAAAATTGCATATGAGCCCATAGTTTTTGTTATATTTGTGAAATACGTACATATTTGTACGTAAAAAAGAGCATACTCAAAACATGGTACATACTACCTAAAAATTAGTATATATACTACCTAATCATTGTTATATACTACATACTACACGTACATACTCTTGGTTTCGATAGATACTACATACAACATACAAAACGCAAGTGGTGGTAACTACCACTACTTGTAGGAAACATTTGTCCTATATATATATATAGAGTAAAAGTTTCTGTCAGACACATAGAAAGATAGAGGCTTATAGTTTCGCCTCCCAACTCATTTATCTCAAGGGTAATGTCAACAATAATAACTCATGATCACTCATATCCAACTGGATATATATACCTAGATCATTCCCCACCACATGATACTTGCAAAGAGAAAAATGAAAAAGGAATAGAGGAGAACACTATTGACTCTTGCATGAAAAGTAAATACATAAAGGTAAAAGATAGGCCCTTCTATGTTTGTTAACTTCCATCAAATTTATCACTTATACTTTTCTTTATGTAAAGTCATTACTTTCCATGGGATTAGTATATGATCTTTTTATTATTTTCATTGCTAAGATTGAAACATAAAAATAAAGAAGCAAAACTCAAACTACTCTTTATTATAGAATTGTCAACTCGATTACATAGACGGATAAATCACGAAACTAGCACTCGAAAATAGATCATATTAAACTTTTATTCTTCTAAATCATGAAATAACTAAAGATCGAATTAAGATAGGTAAATATAATAAAAGTGATGGTGATACGATACCAGGGCACCTCCCCCAAGCTTGGCGCAAGCCTAGGGTGGTGCCCATACCCGTGTACTCAAGTGTATTTCTTCAGGGATGGTGGTGATGATGATGAGGTAGGCTTGTCCTCCATCTTCCATGGCATAGGTTCCTCATCATAAAAGGATGAACGAGTCTCTGGGGTCCTGAAACTTGCAGCTAAGCTCATACCTTTAAATCTTGCCTCATACTCAAAATTTTGGATTTGGAGATCGTAAATTTGGGCCTGGAGATAGTCAATTCGACCGTTGAGCTTGAAGCAGTGTCTCTAATCTCCTTGCCATCCACCTTGTGCCCACGGGTGAATTCTGTGATCATGGAGTGGTTGGCATTGAGTCCATGTTCCATCATCCCTTGGCATTTGAAGATCTCCTGCTCTACTGCTTCGAGCTTGGCCTCCACGCTTTCGGTCTTCTTAGGTCCTTGAACATACCAGATGTGAAGGACCCCCTCACGAGCTTGAGGGTGTTTCATCACCTCCGGTAGGTAGGGGTTGATGACCTTCTCGTATAACTTGTCCTTGGAAGAGCTTGGTGGAGCCATGGCAATTTTGATCTGCCAGAAAAATAGCATGAAACAAAAACAGAGGAGATTTCTGCGATATGGTGGCAAAAAGATCCGGGAGTATATATATAAATAATTTTTATCTTGCAAAACAAGAATTCCATATGAAAACAGAGTCGGGAAGGCACACGAGTGGCCCACAAGGCACCAGGGCACGCTCAGAAGGCGGGCGCACCCATCTGCCTTGTGGAATGCTCGTGGGTCCCCCTGGCTGTTTCTTATTTTGGTATTTTTGTAATATTCCAAAACTGACAGATTTTTTTTGGAATTTTCGAAGTCGGTTTACTTACCGTATCACATACCTACTCTTTTTCAGGGTTCTCGAGTGTTCCGGAAGGTCTCGCTTATGTGTTCCTCTGGTGTCATAGTCTGGACAATGTGAGTTTCAACATTAATAGGTGCACCTGAGATATAATGCTTAATTCTTTGTCCATTGACCACCCTCGTACTAGTGCCCTCGGAGTTGTTGAACTTGATAGCTCTAGAACGATAAACTTCTTCGATCATATATGGTCCTTCCCATTTAGAGAGAAGTTTTCCTCCAAATAATCTGAAACGAGAGTTGTAGAATAGAACATACTCACCCACTTTGAATTCCTGTTTTTGAATTATTTTATCATGCCATCTTTTAACTTTTTCTTCGAACAACTTGGCATTTTCATAAGCTTGGGTTCTCCACTCATCTAACGAGCTAATATCAAATAACCTCTTTTGACTGGCAAGTTTGAAGTCATAATTAAGTTCTTTAATTGGCCAATATGCTTTATGTTCTAACTCAAGAGGCAAATGACATGCTTTTCCATAAACCATTTTATACGGAGACATACCCATAGGATTCTTATAAGCAGTTCTATAAGCTCATAATGCATCATCAAGTTTCTTAGACCAATTCTTTCTATGTCTATTAATGGTCTTCTGCAAGATTAATTTGATTTCTCTATTCCTCAATTCAACTTGGCCACTAGATTGAGGATGATAAGGAGATGCAATTCTATGGTTAATGTCATATTTAGCAAGAAGTTTAGGGAAAACACCATGAATAAAATGTGAACCACCATTAGTCATTAAATATCTAGGGACTCCAAACCCCAGGAAGACAATTTCTTTAAGCATTTTAATAGAAGTGTTGTGATCAGCACTACTAGTTGGAATATCTTGTACCCACTTAGTTGAAGGAAATATGCCCTAGAGGCAATAATAATGTTATTATTTTATTTCCTTATATCATGATAAATGTTTATTATTCATGCTAGAATTGTATTATCCGGAAACATAATACTTGTGTGAATACATAGACAAAACTAAACGTCACTAGTATGCCTCTACTTGACTAGCTCATTAATCAAAGATGGTTATGTTTCCTAACCATAGACATGTGTTGTCATTTGATTAACGGGATCACATTATTAGGAGAATGATGTGATTGACATGACCCATTCCATTAGCTTAGCACCCGATCGTTTAGTATGTTGCTATTGCTTTCTTCATGACTTATACATGTTCCTATGACTATGAGATTATGCAACTCCCGTTTGCCGGAGGAACACTTTGTGTGCTACCAAACGTCACAACGTAACTGGGTGATTATAAAGGAGGAGCTCTACAGGTGTCTCCAAAGGATGTTGGGTTGGCGTATTTCGAGATTAGGATTTGTCACTCCGATTGTTGTCGGAGAGGTATCTCTGGGCCCTCTCGGTAATGCACATCACATAAGCCTTGCAAGCATTGCAACTAATGAGTTAGTTGCGAGATGATGTATTACGAAACGAGTAAAGAGACTTGCCGGTAACGAGATTGAACTAGGTATTGAGATACCGACGATCGAATCTCGGGCAAGTAACATACCGATGACAAAGGGAACAACGTATGTTGTTATGCGGTCTGACCGATAAAGATCTTCGTAGAATATGTAGGAGCCAATATGAGCATCTAGGTTCCGCTATTGGTTATTGACCGGAGACATGTCTCGGTCATGTCTACATTGTTCTCGAACCCGTAGGGTCCGCACAATTAAGGTTTCGATGACAGTTATATTATGAGTTTATGAGTTTTGATGTACCGAAGTTAGTTCGGAGTCCCGGATTTGATCACGGACATAACGAGGAGTCTCGAAATGGTCGATACATAAATATTGATATATTGGACAGCTATATTCGGACACCGGAAGTGTTCCGGGTGATTTCGGAGAAAACCGGAGTACCAGAGGGTTACCGGAACCCCCCCGGGAGAAGTAATGGGCCATATGGGCCTTAGTGGAGAAAGAGAAGGGCAGCCAGGGTGGGCCGCGCGCCTCCTCCCCCTGGTCCGAATTGGACTAGGAGAGAGGGGGGGGGGGGCGCCCCCCTTTCCTTCTCCCTCCCCACTTCCTTCCCCCTCCTAGTAGGTGTCTGTAACACCCCGGATGTAATTTACCCAATATGTACTCCTACTCTTGCCATTTCCGGCATTAAGTTATTTTATTTTCTCGGGTTTGGGTTTTTGTCTCCGTGTGTTGTTGTCGTTTGTCATGCATCTCATATCATGTCATCATGTGCATTGCATTTGCATACGTGTTCATCTCATGCATTCGAGCATTTTCCCCGTTGTCCGTTTTGCATTCCGGCGCTTCGTTCTCCTCCGGTGGTCAATTCTACCTTTCTTTCGTGTGTGGGGATTAAACATTTCCGGATTGGACCGAGACTTGCCAAGTGGCCTTGGTTTACTACCGGTAGACCGCCTGTCAAGTTTCGTACCATTTGGACTTCGTTTGATACTCCAACGGTTAACCGAGGGACCGGAAAGGCCTCATGTGTGTTGCAGCCCAACACCCCTCCATTTTTGCCCAAAACCCACCAAAACCCTCTCCATCATCTAGAGCGTTCGATCTTGATCGCGTGGCCGAAAACCGTACCTCATTTGGACTCTCCTAGCTCCTCCTATGCCTATAAATAGACCCCCCACGAAAAATCCGGATCTCTTCCCCGTCCAAACCCTAAAATCGCCCCGCCGCCACCGGACACGTCCGGCCGCCGCCGGACAAAGTCGCCGCCGCCACCCGCGGCCACTGGCAGAGCGCCACGTGGCCCGGCCACCTCCCACCGCCGCCGGCCCGCTCGGGCCCGAGGCCGGCCCCCGCGGCCCGCCTCTCCGTCGCCGCCGCCCGCGGGAGACCGCGCGCCCCCGCCGCCGTCCGACCACCCGACGCGCCCAGTGCCGCCGCCTCCGTCGCGCTCCGCCGCCCGTCGCCTCCAGCCCCGGCGAGGGAGCAGCTCCGGTGGCCCGCACCGAGGTCGCCAAGCCGCCGCCCGGCCCGCTCGCCGCCCTCGGCTTCCGTGCCCGACCACCACTCCGGCCACCTCGCCGGCCAGCCCATCCTCCCGGCCGGCAAGTCCCCGACGACTCCGGCGACCTCCTTCTACAGTGCTCCGGCGGACCTCATAAATCGCGCCCGGATCCCGATCTGGATCTAGATCTCGGTTGACTTTCTCCCGAAACCCTAGTTCATATTGTCATGTTCGTCATGCTGTAACTTTGCATCCGTAGCTCCGTTTTGCACATATAGCATATCAAAATGTTCGTCTCAGAGAGTACATCATTTCATCTCATTGCATCATTTTCATTTGAGTTCATCTTGATGCCCGAAATGCTGTTAGAAGAGTGCTATTTGAGATATTTGTCAGATCTGCTGCTCCAATTAGATATTTGTCATTTTTGCCATGATTATTGTGTGCATGTTATGCCCCTGAGCTCTTCATGTGTTTTGTTATATGTTTTGCCATCTATCCAGAGGTGCAACCCATGTATTTTTGTGATGTGTGTGGTGACTAGCACAAGCTTGCAAAGTGAGGCACTTGGTAATGCTGATTTCAGGGACTTAGCATTTCCACTAAGTCCTTGGACTGTTTATCTCATATTGCCATATGTTCATGTTGTTTCCTAGTGATCCGTGCCTCTTTTGAGGATGATCAGTAAGGATGTTTTGTTAATATTGTAGTGCTCTATCCATCCATGTCTTTGTTTGTAATTATGGAGCACCCTAGATTGAGTCAATCGAGCTCAACTTTTGTCATTTCGTGAATCTGGGCAGATTGTCTACTTGTTAGCAATTTTGCCGAGGATGCTGTAGTTGATCCGTGCATGCTATGTTATTGTTCTTGCCATGTCTAGCTTGTATTTTGTGTATTCTTGATGGGTGCATGCTTAGATTGTCATGAATTGCTCTGTAGTGAGTGCATCGAGCTCGTAAACATGCCTACTTGATATCTGTTTCAGCATGCTCCAGTTTTCACTAAGTCTGAGAACTGATTATGTTTTTGCCATGTTCACATGCTTACAAATGTATTTTCTGATCCCTTTTGGCTCAAGGTCACTAAGGGACTTTTGTTAAGCTCTTTGAGTAGCCCCATGCCATGCTTTACTTTGCCATGTTCAGGTCCTGTAGCATGTAGTTTTTTTGCTCCAAAGTGTGCTATCTGATCTGAAATTCCAGACAAGTGTTAATTTCACTAAGTCTGAAATCTGTTTACCAAATGCATTTTTGCCATGCTTGTTTGAACCTGTTAATGGATGAATTGGCCGTCGCTCAGTGCTAGACTTTTGTTAAGCTTCATGAATGGATCCCTACCATGTATTTTGTTGTCATGTTTGGGTGCTGTAGCATGTTCATCTTGTTGCATTTAGGTGGCTACTTGCTGTAAATCGCAGACCGGTGTCATATTTGAATCGCTTGCCATTTCCAAACCGTAACTCCGATTCCGGTGATCTTTATATCGTTTTCAAGTGATTTCATCTCATCTTTCCAGTGGCACCCTTGGATTTCCTTGTTGAGGCCAGATTCATGCATTCCTTGTCAAATCTTGCATATGTTGGAAATATGCCCTAGAGGCAATAATAAATTAGTTATTATTATATTTCCTTGTTCATGATAGTCGTTTATTATCCATGCTATAATTGTATTGATAGGAAACTCAGATACATGTGTGGATACATAGACAACACCATGTCCCTAGTAAGCCTCTAGTTGACTAGCTCATTGATCAATAGATGGTTACGGTTTCCTGACCATGGGCATTGGATGTCATTGATAACGGGATCACATCATTAGGAGAATGATGTGATGGACAAGACCCAATCCTAAGCCTAGCACAAAGATCGTGTAGTTCGTATGCTAAAGCTTTTCAAATGTCAAGTATCATTTCCTTAGACCATGAGATTGTGCAACTCCCGGATACCGTAGGAATGCTTTGGGTGTGCCAAACGTCACAACGTAACTGGGTGGCTATAAAGGTACATTACAGGTATCTCCGAAAGTATCTGTTGGGTTGGCATGAATCGAGACTGGGATTTGTCACTCCGTGTAAACGGAGAGGTATCTCTGGGCCCACTCGGTAGGACATCATCATATGCGCAATGTGACCAAGGAGTTGATCACGGGATGATGTGTTACGGAACGAGTAAAGAGACTTGCCGGTAACGAGATTGAACAAGGTATAGGGATACCGACGATCGAATCTCGGGCAAGTACAATACCGCTAGACAAAGGGAATTGTATATGGGATTGATTAAGTCCTTGACATCGTGGTTCATCCGATGAGATCATCGTGGAACATGTGGGAGCGAACATGGGTATCCAGATCCCGCTGTTGGTTATTGATCGGAGAACGTCTCGGTCATGTCTGCATGTCTCCCGAACCCGTAGGGTCTACACACTTAAGGTTCGGTGACGCTAGGGTTATAGAGATATTAGTATGCGGTAACCCAAAAGTTGTTCGGAGTCCCAGATGAGATCCCGGACGTCACGAGGAGTTCCGGAATGGTCCGGAGGTAAAGAATTATATATAGGAAGTGCTATTTCGGCCATCGGGACAAGTTTCGGGGTCACCGGTATTGTACCGGGACCACCGGAAGGGTCCCGGGGGTCCACCGGGTGGGGCCACCTGCCCCGGGGGGGCACATGGGCTGTAGGGGGTGTACCTTGGCCTATATGGGCCAAGGGCACCAGCCCCAAGAGGCCCATGCGCCAAGAGAAGAGAAAAAGGGGAGAGTCCTAAAAGGGGAAGGCACCTCCGAGGTGCCTTGGGGAGGATGGACTCCTCCCCCCCCTTGGCCGCACCCTTCCTTGGAGGAAGGGGCAAGGGCTGCGCCTCCCCCTCTCCCTTGGCCCTATATATAGTGGGGAAAAGGAGGAGCAAACCAATCTAAGGCCTGGCGCCTCCCTCTCCCTCCCGTGACACATCTTCCTCCTCCCGCAGCGCTTAGCGAAGCCCTGTTGGAATCCCGCTACTTCCACCACGCCGTCGTACTGCTGGATCTCCATCAACCTCTCCCTCCTCCTTGCTGGATCAAGGCATGGGAGACGTCTCCGTTCCGTACGTGTGTTGAACGCGGAGGTGCCGTCCATTCGGCGCTAGGATCATCGGTGATTTGAATCACGACGAGTACGACTCCATCAACCCCGTTCTCTTGAATGCTTCCACGCGCGATCTACAAGGGTATGTAGATCCACTCCTCCCTCGTTGCTAGATGACTCCATAGATTGATCTTGGTGACACGTAGGAAAATTTTGAATTTCTGCTACGTTCCCCAACAGCATATGCATCACATATTGCATCCCGCATAGCATACCATGTTTGCATCATATTGTTTGAGCTTTGCACGTGGTTGATTGTGTCCTTGTTGCTTGTTTGTCTTGTTTGGGTAGAGCTGGAAGACGAGTTCGCTAACGAGGAGCCCGTTGAGTTTGCTTTCGAGGATCCAGTCAACTCTGACAACTTTGCAGGCAAGATGATCATACCCTCAAAATCACTACTATCTTTGCTTTGCTAGATGCTCGCTCTTTTGCTATGCCTATGCTACGATGCCTACCACTTGCTTATCATGCCTCCCAAATTGCCATGTCAAACCTCTAACCCACCATGTCCTAGCAAACCGTTGATTGGCTATGTTACCGCTTTGCTCAGCCCCTCTTATAGCGTTGCTAGTTGCAGGTGAAGATTGGAGACCGTTCCTTGTTGGAACACTATTTACTTGTTGGGATATCATTATATCGCCATGTTATCTTAATGCATCTATATACTTGGTAAAGGGTGGAAGGCTCGGCCTCTCGCCTAGTGTTTTGTTCCACTCTTGCCGCCCTAGTTTCCGTCATATCGGTGTTATGTTCCCGGGTTTTGCGTTCCTTACGCGGTTGGGTTATAATGGGAACCCCTTGATAGTTCGCCTTGATTAAAGCTTTTCCAGCAATGCCCAACCTTGGTTTTACCATTTGCCACCTAGCCTCTTTTTCCCTTGGGTTTCCGGAGCCCGAGGGTCATCTTATTTTAGCCCCCCGGGCCAGTGCTCCTCTGAGTGTTGGTCCAACCGAGCGATGTCCGGGGCTACCAGGGGCAACTCTGGGCTGGCCTACCCGACGTCTTGCTCATCTGGTGTGCCCTAAGAACGAGATATGTGCAGCTCCTATCGGGATTTGTCGGCACATCTGGGTGGTGTTGCTGGATTTGTTTTAACTTGTCGAAGTGTCTTGTAGAACCGAGATACCGAGTCTGATCGGAACGTCTCGGGAGGAGGTCTATTCCTTCGTTGACCGCGAAAGCTTGTCATGGGCTAAGTTGGGACTCCCCTGCAGGGATTTGAACTTTCGAAAGCCGTGCCCGCGGTTATGGGCAGATGGGAATTTGTTAATGTTCGGTTGTAGATAACTTGAACCTTAACTTAATTAAAATGTATCAACAGTGTGAGTTACCGTGATGGTCTCTTCTCGGCGGAGTCCGGGAAGTGAACACGGTGTTGGAGTAATGCTTGCGTAGGTTTTCCTTTAGTTACTCGCTCGTGCTTTGCCTTCTCTTCTCGCTCTCTTTTGCGAACAGGATAGCCACCATATATGCTAGTCGCTTGCCGCAGCTCCACATAATTGCCTTGTCTTACCCATTAAGCTTAAATAGTCTTGATCGCGAGGGTGCGAGATTGCTGAGTCCCTGTGGCTCACAGATTACTTCCAAACCAGATGCAGGGCCTGATGATTCCGCTCCAGATGGCGCGCTTGAGCTCAAGTGGGAGTGACGAGGACTCACGCCGATACTACGTGTCTTTCCCTGATGATCAGTAGTGGTGCCCAGTTGGGGTGATCGGGGCCGTGTCGCATGTTGGGTTATCTTTCATTTTGGCGCCGTAGTCGGGCCATGAGTGTTTGAATGTTGTAATGCTATTTATGTATTTTGATTGACGTGGCGAGTGTAAGCCAACTATGTATCTCCCCTTTTATTATCTATATTACATGGGATGTTGTGATGATTGCCTAACTTGCGACATTGCTTTCAATGCGGTTATGCCTCTAAGTCGTGCCTCGACACGTGGGAGCTATAGCTGCATCGAGGGCGTTACAAGTTGGTATCAGAGCCTTCCCCGACCTTAGGAGCCCCCACTGATTGATCGTTTTTAGCAGCCGAGTTGTGTCTAGAAAAATGTTTTGAGTCATTTAGGAATTATATATCGGAGAGTTTAGGAATTCTTTTTACTTCCCAGTCTCCTCATCGCTCTGGTAAGGCATCCTGACGTAGAGTTTTGACTCTTCTCTTCTCAAATTTCACTAAATTTTTTTTAGGATCACACGGGTATCTTGGAATCGTTCCGATGGTTTTGTGACAGGAACATTGTCTTGGTGCCTCCTGTCTGGGGTTTTGTGGCAGTGTCTCGGGGAGTTGAGCTCCGAGGTGTTGTCGTCACAATTTTATCGTTGCAATTCTGGAATACCTGAGTTTAGTACGCCGACATCGAAAATCTCTTTTATGCAGTTCGTTGGTGAGATAACCTCGACGCCACCCAGTACTGGGGCGGGAGTTCGGGAGTATCGCCATAACTTGTATAACGAATGCTTTTCGAAGGTTGAGGTAGATGGCTTCCGAAGTTTTCTCAGTTATGTGTTGAAGGGTGGATACAGCTGGATGTAGGATTTGCTAGATTTGGGTGAGATATTATGCTTCCCGTGTATCCCCAACACCTGATTGCATATCCGGAAAGGTTCGGGAGTTTCATAGGTGGGAATTCTTGTAGCTCTAGCTCTTCTTCCACGGATATTTGGTTTGAGATTGGGATTTCTTACCGAGTATTCGTTCTTGATCCGTACCTTGTTGATTTATTTCTCTACCTAAATTCTAAGTGGCTTCTCAATTTATGGATATGTGACCATTTCAAGAGGAATGCATTCGTTCATTTTGTTCGGATGTGAAATTTTCATTCCATTGGATTCAGCTTCAATATTTGTCTGTCAATGTGCTAACGGTGGTCAACCTCTTCAGGATGGCTCCCGCTAAGAGCACCAATCAGAATCAGAATCAAGATCCGCCACCACCTCCACCTCCTCCGGAGGCATGGCAAGCTGTGATGGCCGCAACCAATGCAAACACATAGTTGATCATGCAAATTCTTCAAGAGCGCAATCAAGCGAACCAAGGCAACAATCAGAATCACTTTGCTACACTCAACCAGTTCCTTGCTAACGGGCCAAAGACTTTCAGCAATTGTGTTGAGGCAACTGATCCTGATGATTGGCTCGTGGATCTGTGCAAGCATTTCGAGTGCAGTAACGTCAGGCCTGAGGACTTCGTTAAGTTCGCATCCTTCCAACTCAAAGATCAAGCTGCAGAATGATTCCAGCAGTACAAGGATTCCAGAGGTGGATGTGTTATTACCTGGGATGAATTCCGTCAAGATTTCAGAGCTCACCATATCCCTTAGAGCGTGGTTGAAAGCAAGCGTGAGAAATTCCGCAACCTGAAGCAAGGCTCTTTGTCTGTCTATGGCTACAACAAGTTGTTTCAGAAGCTCGCCCGCTTTGCCAAGCAGGACGTCCCTGATGAGAAGAGCATGATATACCAGTTCAGGGGTGGTCTCAGAGAAAAAATTCAGCTAGCTCTTGTTCTCTTTGAGCCCTTGAGGTACGATGAGTTCTACAACATGGCATTGAAGCAAGAGGCCGCTCAACTGAGGTGTGATGCTTCCAAGAAGCGAGTCAGAGATGCTACTCCTTCTTCCTCTACTCAAGTGGCCAAGCAGCAGAAGTATTGGCTTCCTCCTCCTCCGTTTCGTCAGCCGTATCAGAAGAGCAAAGGTGGCAGTGGATCTTCCCCCCCCCCCAACCCTGGCTTTCAGAACAAGACCTCGTCTCAAGCTCCAAGATCGAGTGCTCCGTATCACCGTCCGCTTTCAGAGGTCACGTGCAACAAGTGCCAACAGAAGGGTCACTATGCCAACAAGTGCTTGAATCAGAGGTGTCTCCCTCCTCCTCCTCCTGTGAGATCGGCAAGTACAGCTGTGGTCAAGCATAACCCCAAGCACGCCAAGGTCAACTTGATGAATGCAGCTCAAGCAGAGGACTCGTCAGATGTCATCATGGGTAACCTTCCTGTTAACGATGTTCCAGCTAAAGTTCTTTTTAACACTGGTGCATCACATTGTTTCATCTCGAAACCTTTTGCATCTAAGCATGAGTTGACTTCCCAAGTTATGCATAAAATGTTAGCAGTTGTCTCTCCAGGCAAATGTTTGCTCGCTAACCACGAGATTCCGGATATTTCTATTATGATGGGTGATTTTGTTGGGGAACATTGCAGAAAACAAAAAATTTCCTACGGTTTCACCAAGATCCATCTAGGAGTTCATCTAGCAACGAGTGATCGGATTGCATCTACATACCTTTGTAGATCACGCGCGGAAGCGTTCAAAGAACGGGGATGAGGAAGGCGTACTCGACGTGATCCAAATCACCGGAGATCCTAGCGCCGAACGGACGGCACCTCCGCGTTCAACACACGTACGGTCAGCGTAACGTCTCCTTCTTCTTGATCCAGCAAGGGGGAAGGAGAGGTTGAGGAAGATGGCTCCAGCAGCAGCACGATGGCGTGGTGATGATGGAGCTGCAGTACTCCGGCAGGGCTTCGCCAAGCACTATGGAGGAGGAGGAGGTGTTGGAGAGGGAGAGGGAGGCACCAAAGGCAAGGGTGAGAGGTCCTCCCTTCCCCCCACTACATATAGGGGGCCTAGGGGGGGGGCGCCGGCCCTAGGAGATGCAATCTCCTAGGGGGGTGCGGCCAAGGGGAGGAATCCCTCCTCCCCAAGGCACCTAGGAGGTGCCTTCCCCTCCTAGGACTCTTCCTTTAGGGTTTCCCCCACCCTAGGCGCATGGGCCCTAGGGGGAAGTGGCGCCCCAGCCACTTTGGGCTGGATCCCTTCCCACTTCAGCCCATGGGGCCCTCCGGGATAGGTGGCCCCACCCGGTGGACCCCCGGGACCCTTCCGGTGGTCCCGGTACAATACCGGTGACCCCGAAACTTGTCCCGATGGCCGAAATAGCACTTCCTATATATAATTCTTTACCTCCGGACCATTCCTGAACTCCTCGTGACGTCCGGGATCTCATCCGAGACTCCGAACAACATTCGGGTTACTGCATATACATATCCCTACAACCCTAGCGTCACCGAACCTTAAGTGTGTAGACCCTACGGGTTCGGGAGACATGTAGACATGACCGAGATCGCTCTCCGGTCAATAACCAACGGCGGGATCTGGATACCCATGTTGGCTCCCACATGCTCCTCGATGATCTCATCGGATGAACCACGATGTCGAGGATTCAAGCAACCCCGTATACAATTCCCTTTGTCAATCGATATGTTACTTGCCCGAGATTCGATCGTCGGTATCCCAATACCTCGTTCAATCTCGTTACCGGCAAGTCACTTTACTCGTACCGTAATGCATGATCCCGTGACCAGACACTTGGTCACTTTGAGCTCATTATGATGATGCATTACTGAGTGGGCCCAGTGATACCTCTCCATCATACGGAGTGACAAATCCCAGTCTTGATCCGTGTCAACCCAACAGACACTTTCGGAGATACCCGTAGTATACCTTTATAGTCACCCAGTTATGTTGTGACGTTTGGTACACCCAAAGCACTCCTACGGTATCCGGGAGTTACACGATCTCATGGTCTAAGGAAAAGATACTTGACATTGGATAACTCTAGCAAACGAACTATATGATCTTATGCTATGTTTAGGATTGGGTCTTGTCCATCACATCATTCTCCTAATGATGTGATCTCGTTATCAATGACATCCAATGTCCATAGTCAGGAAACCATGACTATCTGTTGATCAACGAGCTAGTCAACTAGAGGCTTACTAGGGACATGTTGGTGTCTATTATTCACACATGTATTACGATTTCCGGATAACACAATTATAGCATGAATAAAGACAATTATCATGAACAAGGAAATATAATAATAATGCTTTTATTATTGCCTCTAGGGCATATTTCCAACAGTCCCCCACTTGCACTAGAGTCAATAATCTAGTTACATTGTGATGAATCGAACACCCATGGAATTCTGGTGTTGATCATGTTTTGCTCTAGGGAGAGGTTTAGTCAACGGATCTGCTACATTCAGGTCCGTATGTATTTTACAAATATCTATGTCTCCATCTTGAACATTTTCACGAATGGAGTTGAAGCGACGCTTGATGTGCCTTGTCTTCTTGTGAAACCTGGGCTCCTTGGCAAGAGCAATAGCTCCAGTGTTGTCACAGAAGAGCTTGATTGGCCCCGACGCATTGGGTATGACTCCTAGGTCGGTGATGAACTCCTTCACCCAAATTGCTTCATGCGCTGCCTCCGAGGCTGCCATGTACTCCGCTTCACATGTAGATCCTGCCATGACGCTCTGCTTGCAACTGCACCAGCTTACTGCCCCACCATTCAAAATATACACGTATCTGGTTTGTGACTTTGAGTCATCCAGATCTGTGTCGAAGCTAGCATCGACGTAACCTTTTACGACGAGCTCTTCGTCACCTCCATAAATGAGAAACATTTCCTTAGTCCTTTTCAGGTACTTCAGGATATTCTTGACCGCTGTCCAGTGTTCCTTGCCGGGATTACTTTGGTACCTTCCTACCAAACTTACGGCAAGGTTTACATCAGGTCTGGTACACAGCATGGCATACATAATAGAACCTATGGCTGACGCATAGGGGATGACACTCATCTCTTCTATATCTTCTGCCGTGGTCGAACATTGAGCTGAGCTCAATTTCACACCTTGCAACACAGGCAAGAACCCCTTCTTAGACTGATCCATATTGAACATCTTCAATATCTTATCAAGGTATGTGCTTTGTGAAAGACCTATGAGGCGTCTTGATCTATCTCTATAGATCTTGATGCCTAATATATAAGCAGCTTCTCCAAGGTCCTTCATTGATAAACTCTTATTCAAGTAGGCCTTAATGCTTTCCAAGAGTTCTGTATCATTTCCCATCAAAAGTATGTCATCTACATATAATATGAGAAATGCTACAGAGCTCCCACTCACTTTCTTGTAAACGTAGGCTTCTCCATAAGTCTGCGTAAACCCAAACGCTTTGATCATCTCATCAAAGCGAATGTTCCAACTCCGAGATGCTTGCACCAGCCCATAAATCGAGCGTTGGAGCTTGCACACCTTGTCAGCATTCTTAGGATCGACAAAACCTTCCGGTTGCATCATATACAATTCTTCCTTAAGGAAACCATTAAGGAATGCCGTTTTGACGTCCATTTGCCATATCTCATAATCGTAGAAAGCGGCAATTGCTAACATGATTCGGACGGACTTTAGCTTTGCTACCGGTGAGAAAGTCTCATCATAGTCAACCCCTTGAACTTGTCGATAACCCTTAGCGACAAGCCGAGCTTTATAGATGGTCACATTACCATCCGCGTCTGTCTTCTTCTTAAAGATCCATTTATTTTCTATGGCTCGCCGCTCAACGGGCAAGTCATTCAAAGTCCATACTTCGTTTTCATACATGGATCCTATCTCGGATTTCATGGCTTCTAGCCATTTGTCGGAATCCGGGCCCGCCATCGCTTCTTCATAGTTCGAAGGTTCACCGTTGTCTAACAACATGATTTCCAAGATAGGGTTGCCGTACCAATCTGGTGCGGAACGTGTCCTTGTGGACCTTCGAATTTCAGTAGGAGCTTGATCAGAAGTATCTTGATCATCATCATTAACTTCCTCTCTAGTCGGTGCAGGCACCTCAGGAACATTTTCTTGAGTTGCGCCATTTTCCGGTTCAAGACGTAATACTTCATCAAGTTCTACTTTCCTCCCACTTACTTCTTTCGAGAGAAACTCTTTCTCCAGAAAGGATCCATTCTTGGCAACAAATATCTTGCCTTCGGATCTGAGGTAGAAGGTATACCCAATAGTTTCTTTAGGGTATCCTATGAAGACACATTTTTTCCGACTTGGGTTCGAGCTTTTCAGGTTGAAGTTTCTTGACATAAGCATCGCATCCCCAAACTTTTAGAAACGACAGCTTAGGTTTCTTCCCAAACCATAATTCATATGGTGTCATCTCAACGGATTTCGACGGAGCCCTATTTAAAGTGAATGCGGCAGTCTCTAAAGCATACCCCCAAAAAGATAGCGGTAAATCGGCAAGAGACATCATAGATCGCACCATATCTAATAGAGTGCGATTACGACGTTCGGACACACCATTACGCTGAGGTGTTCCAGGCGGCGTGAGTTGTGAAACTATTCCACATTTTCTTAAGTGTGTGCCAAACTCATGACTCAAGTATTCTCCTCCATGATCTGATCGCAGGAACTTGATTTCCCTGTCACGTTGATTCTCAACCTCACTCTGAAATTCCTTGAACTTTTCAAAGGTCTCAGACTTGTGTTTCATTAAGTACACATACCCATATCTACTCAAGTCATCAGTGAGGGTGAGAACATAACGATAGCCACCGCGAGCCTCAACACTCATTGGACCGCACACATCAGTATGTATGATTTCCAATAAGTTGGTTGCTCGCTCCATTGTTCCTGAGAACGGAGTCTTGGTCATTTTACCCACGAGGCATGGTTCGCACGTGTCAAATGATTCATAATCAAGAGACTCTAAAAGTCCATCAGCATGGAGCTTCTTCATGTGTTTGACACCTATGTGACCAAGGCGGCAGTGCCACAAGTATGTGGGACTATCATTATCAATCTTACATCTTTTGGTACTCACACTATGAACATGTGTAGCATTACGCTCGAGATTCATTAAGAATAAACCATTCACCATTGGAGCATGACCATAAAACATATCTCTCATATAAATAGAACAACCATTATTCTCGGATTTAAATGAGTAGCCATCTCGAATTAAACGAGATCCTGATACAATTTTCATGCTCAAAGCTGGCACTAAATAATAATTATTAAGGTTTAAAACTAATCCCGAAGGTAAATGTAGAGGTAGCGTGCCGACGGCGATCACATTGACCTTGGAACCATTCCCGACGCGCATCGTCACCTCGTCCTTCGCCAGTCTCCGCTTATTCCGCAGCTCCTGTTTTGAGTTACAAATGTGAGCAACCGCACCGGTATCAAATACCCAGGAGCTACTACGAGTACTGGTAAGGTACACATCAATTACATGTATATCACATATACCTTTTGTTTTGCCGGCCTTCTTGTCCGCTAAGTATTTGGGGCAGTTCCGCTTCCAGTGACCACTTTCCTTGCAATAAAAGCACTCAGTCTCGGGCTTGGGTCCATTCTTTGGCTTCTTCCCGGCAGCTTGCTTACCGTGCGCGGCAACTCCCTTTCCGTCCTTCTTGAAGGCTTTCTTACCCTTGCCCTTCTTGAACTTAGTGGTTTTATTCACCATCAACACTTGATGTTCCTTTTTGACTTCTACCTCTGCTGATTTCAGCATTGCAAATACTTCAGGAATGGTCTTTTCCATCCCCTGCATATTGAAGTTCATCACAAAGCTCTTGTAGCTCGGTGGAAGCGACTGAAGGATTCTGTCAATGACCGCGTCATCCGGGAGATTAACTCCCAGCTGAGTCAAGCGGTTATGCAGCCCAGACATAGTGAGTATGTGCTCACTGACAGAACTATTTTCCTCCATCTTACAGCTGAAGAACTTGTCGGAGACTTGATATCTCTCGACCCGGGCATGAGCTTGGAAAACCATTTTCAGCTCTTCGAACATCTCATATGCTCCGTGTCTCTCAAAACGTTTTTGGAGCCCCGGCTCTAAGCTGTAAAGCATGCCGCACTAAACGAGGGAGTAGTCATCGGTACGTGCCTGCCAAGCGTTCATAGCGTCTTGTTCTGCAGGGAGAACAGGTGCGTCACCTAGCGGTGCTTGTAGGACATAATCTTTCTTGGCAGCTATGAGGATGATCCTCAGGTTCCGGACCCAGTCCGTATAGTTGCTGCCATCGTCTTTCAGCTTGGTTTTCTCTAGGAACGCGTTGAAGTTGAGGACTACGTTGGCCATTTGATCTACAAGACATATTGTAAATATTTTAGACTAAGTTCATGATAATTAAGTTCATCTAATCAAATTATTCAATGAACTCCCACTTAGATAGACATCCCTCCTGTAATCTAAGTATAACATGATCCGAGTTAACTAGGCCGTGTCCGATCATCACGTGCGACAGACTAGTCAACATCGGTGAACATCTTCATGTTGATCGTATCTTCTATACGACTCATGCTCGACCTTTCGGTCTTCTGTGTTCCGAGGCCATGTCTGTACATGCTAGGCTCGTCAAGTCAATCTAAGTGTTTGCATGTGTAAATCTGTCTTACACCCGTTGTATGTGAACGTTAGAATCTAACACCCGATCATCACGTGGTGCTTCGAAACAACGTACTGTCGCAACGGTGCATAGTTAGGGGGAACACTTTCTTGAAATTATTATGAGGGATCATCTTATTTACTACCGTCGTTCTAAGTAAACAAGATGCAGAAACATGATAAACATCACATGCAATCAAACAATAATAGTGACATGATATGGCCAATATCACATAGCTCCTTTGATCTCCATCTTGGGGCTCCATGATCATCTTGTCACCGGCATGACACCATGATCTCCATCATCATGATCTCCATCATCGTGTCTCCATGAAGTTGCTCGCCAACTATTACTTCTACTACTACGGCTAACGCGTTTAGCAATAAAGTAAAGTAATTTACATGGCGTTTCTCAATGACACGCAGGTCATACAAAAAATAAAGACAACTCCTATGGCTCCTGCTGGTTGTCATACTCATCGACATGCAAGTCGTGATTCCTATTACAATAGCATGAACATCTCATACATCACATATAGATCATTCATCATTCATCACAACTTTGGCCATATCATATCACAAAGCACTTGCTGCAAAAACAAGTTAGACGTCCTCTAATTGTTGTTGCAAGTTTTACGTGGCTGAAATAGGGTTCTAGCAAGAACGTTTTCTTACCTACGTGAAAGCCACAACGTGATTTGTCAACTTCTATTTACCCTTCATAAGGACCCTTTTCATCGAATCCGCTCCAACTAAAGTAGGAAAGACAGACACCCGCCAGCCACCTTATGCAACTTCTGCATCTTAGTCGGTGGAACCGGTCTCACGTAAGCGTACGTGTAAGGTTGGTCCGGGCCGCTTCATCCCACAATACCGTTGAAGCAAGATAAGACTAGTAGCGGCAAGAAAGTTGACAACATCAACGCCCACAACAAATTGTGTTATACTCGTGCAAGAGAACTACGCATAGACCTAGCTCTGATACCACTGTTGGGGAACGTTGCAGAAAACAAAATTTTTCCTACGGTTTCACCAAGATCCATCTAGGAGTTCATCTAGCAACAAGTGATCGGATTGCATCTACATACCTTTGTAGATCACGCACGGAAGCATTCAAAGAACGGGGATGAGGAAGGCGTACTCGACGTGATCCAAATCACCGGAGATCCTAGCGCCGAACGGACGGCACCTCCGCGTTCAACACACGTACGGTCAGCGTAACGTCTCCTTCTTCTTGATCCAGCAAGGGGGAAGGAGAGGTTGAGGAAGATGGCTCCAGCAGCAGCACGACGGCGTGGTGATGATGGAGCTGCAGTACTCCGGCAGGGCTTCACCAAGCACTATGGAGGAGGAGGAGGTGTTGGAGAGGGAGAGGGAGGCACCAAAGGCAAGGGTGAGAGGTCCTCCCTTCCCCCCAATATATATAGGGGGCCTAGGGGGGGGGCGCCGGCCCTAGGAGATGCAATCTCCTAGGGGGGTGCGGCCAAGGGGAGGAATCCCTCCTCCCCAAGGCACCTAGGAGGTGCCTTCCCCTCCTAGGACTCTTCCTTTAGGGTTTCCCCCACCCTAGGCGCATGGGACCTAGGGGGAAGTGGCGCCCCAGCCCACTTTGGGCTGGATCCCTTCCCACTTCAGCCCATGGGGCCCTCCGGGATAGGTGGCCCCACCCGGTGGACCCCCGGGACCCTTCCGGTGGTCCCGGTACAATACCGGTGACCCCGAAACTTGTCCCGATGGCCGAAATAGCACTTCCTATATATAATTCTTTACCTCCGGACCATTCTGGAACTCCTCGTGACGTCCGGGATCTCATCCGGGACTCCGAACAACATTCGGGTTACTGCATATACATATCCCTACAACCCTAGCGTCACCGAACCTTAAGTGTGTAGACCCTACGGGTTCGGGAGACATGTAGACATGACCGAGATCGCTCTCCGGTCAATAACCAACAGCGGGATCTGGATACCCATGTTGGCTCCCACATGCTCCTCGATGATCTCATCGGATGAACCACGATGTCGAGGATTCAAGCAACCCCGTATACAATTCCCTTTGTTAATCGGTATGTTACTTGCCCGAGATTCGATCGTCGGTATCCCAATACCTCGTTCAATCTCGTTACCGGCAAGTCACTTTACTCGTACCGTAATGCATGATCCCGTGACCAGACACTTGGTCACTTTGAGCTCATTATGATGATGCATTACTGAGTGGGCCCAGTGATACCTCTCCGTCATACGGAGTGACAAATCCCAGTCTTGATCCGTGTCAACCCAACAGACACTTTTAGAGATACCCGTAGTATACCTTTATAGTCACCTAGTTACGTTGTGACGTTTGGTACACCCAAAGCACTCCTACGGTATCCGGGAGTTACACGATCTCATGGTCTAAGGAAAAGATACTTGACATTGGATAACTCTAGCAAACGAACTATACGATCTTATGCTATGTTTAGGATTGGGTCTTGTCCATCACATCATTCTCCTAATGATGTGATCTCGTTATCAATGACATCCAATGTCCATAGTCAGGAAACCATGACTATCTGTTGATCAACGAGCTAGTCAACTAGAGGCTTACTAGGGACATGTTGGTGTCTATTATTCACACATGTATTACGATTTCTGGATAACACAATTATAGCATGAATAAAGACAATTATCATAAACAAGGAAATATAGTAATAATGCTTTTATTATTGCCTCTAGGGCATATTTCCAATAGATTTCAAGTTTCTGGCTTCTCCAATGGTTCTTGGTAACTCGGATATTGATCTTATTCTCGGGATGGATTGGCTATCTAAGCACAAGGCTCAGCTTGATTGTGCAGCCAGGCAGATTCAATTGACTCATTCGTCTGAGGATGTAATTGTCTTTGCCACTCGGGATAATACCATCCGTCTGTTTTCTCTCAATGAGAAGGGTGAACTGGATGCTATCTCGCAAATTCCAGTCGTTTGCGAATATCAAGACGTCTTTCCAGAAGAGCTTCCAGGAATGCCTCCGCACCGGCCAGTTGAATTCGTCATTGATCTTGAGCCCGGTACGGAACCTGTGTGCAAGCGTCCTTACAAGCTCGGATCTGAAGAGTTGAAGGAGTTGAAGAAGCAACTCAATGTTCAAGAGAGAATGGGTCTTATCCGGCCTAGTTCTTCTCCGTGGGGTTGTGGTGTTCTTTTTGTGAAGAAGAAGGATGGAACGGACCGACTTTGTGTTGATTACCGTCCATTGAACAAGAAGACTATCAAGAACAAATACCCACTTCCCAACATCAATGAGCTGTTCGAACAACTCAAAGGTGCCCAAGTATTCTCCAAGCTTGATCTCCGTATGGGTTATCATCAGATTCGAATCCGTGAGCAAGATATTCCCAAGACGGCCTTCAGGACAAGCTATGGTTCATATGAATACACTGTCATGTCTTTTGGCCTCGTCAACGCTCCTCCGACTTTCTCTCGCATGATGAACTTCATCTTCAACGCCTACACCAATGACTTCGTGTTGGTCTATCTCGACGACATTCTGGTTTTCTCGAAGAACAAGGAAGATCATGCCAAGCACTTGCGTTTGGTACTTGATAAGCTGAGGGAACACAAGTTCTACGCCAAGTTCTCCAAGTGCGAATTTTGGCTCGATGAGGTTCTTTATCTTGGTCATTTCATCTCTGCCAAGGGCATTGCGGTGAATCCTGAGAAGGTGTCTGCAATTGTGAATTGGGAACCTCCTCAGAACGTGAAGCAACTCCGTAGCTTCCTCGGTCTCGCAAGCTATTGTCGAAGATTCGTTGAAAACTTTTCTAAGATCGCGAAGCCTCTCTCAAATCTTCTTCAGAAGCACGTCAAGTACGTTTGGTCTTCGGAGTGTGACATTGCTTTCAACACTTTGAAAGAGAAATTGGTCACTGCTCCAGTTCTGACTCTGCCTGATGAATGCAAACCGTACGAGGTCTTTTGTGATGCCTCTCTCCAAGGTCTTGGCGCAGTGTTGATGCAAGAGAAGAAAGTTGTTGCTTATACCTCTCGCCAATTGAAGCCCAATGAGAAGAACTACCCCACTCATGATCTCGAGTTGGCGGCAGTTGTGCATGCTCTTTTGACTTGGAGACATCTCTTATTGGGAAGAAAAGTGGACATTTTCACTAATCACAAGAGTCTCAAGTACATCTTCACTCAGCCTAATCTCAACCTCAGGCAAACTCGATGGGTCGAAATGATTCAAGAGTATAATCCGAGTATCGAGTATACTCCAGGCAAGGCCAATGTGATTGCTGATGCATTGAGCAGAAAGGCTTATTGCAACAGTCTGATTCTCAAGCCTTATCAACCCGAGCTTTGTGAAGCTTTCCGCAAACTTAATCTGCAAGTTGTTCCTCAAGGTTTCCTCGCCAACCTTCTAGTCTCTCCTACCTTGGAAGACCAGATTCGCCAAGCTCAACTTCTTGATGCTATGGTGAAAAAGGTGAAGATTGGGATTGCCAAGAGTCAACCCAAGTACAAGTGCTACCGCCTTGATGACAAGGACACTCTCTTCTTCGAGGATCGTATTGTTGTGCCCAAAGGTGATCTCCGTAAAGTGATCATGAACGAGTCTCACAATTCTCTCCTCTCCATTCACCCTGGGAGCACGAAGATGTATCAGGACCTCAAGCAGGCTTATTGGTGGACTCGAATGAAGCGCGAGATTGCTCAATTCGTGAATGAATGTGATGTCTGCAGAAGAGTGAAGGCAGAACACCAAAGGCCAGCGGGTCTCCTCCAACCTCTTGCCATTCTAGAATGGAAGTTTGACCACATTGAGATGGACTTCGTGACTGGGTTTCCAAAGTCCAAACGTGGCAATGATGCTATATTCGTTGTCATCGACAAACTCACTAAAGTGGCTCACTTTCTGCCTATCAAAGAGTCAATCACTGCAGCTCAATTGGCGGAACTCTATACCTCTCGGATTGTCTCTCTGCACGGTATTCCACAAGTGATCTCTTCAGACCGTGGCAGCATCTTTACCTCAAAGTTTTGGGATTCTTTTCAGAAGGCCATGGGCACCAACATCCGCTTCAGCACAACTTTCCATCCTCAAACTAGCGGTCAAGTCGAGCATGTCAACCAGATTCTTGAAGATATGCTCAGGGCTTGTGTGATCTCCTTCGGCATGAAGTGGGAGGATTGTCTTCCTTATGCTGAATTCTCCTACAACAACAGTTTTCAAGCAAGTTCGGGCAAGGCCCCATTTGAAATTCTGTATGGCAGGAAGTGCCGTACCCCTCTCAACTAGTCTGAAACCGGTGAACGTCAGTTTCTCGGAAATGACTTAATCATAGAGGCAGAGGAAATGTGCAAAGTCATTCGAGATAACCTCAAAGCAGCCCAATCCCGCCAGAAGAGCTACTATGATAGTAAGCACCGTGATTTGGCTTTCGAGATCGGAGATCATGTTTACCTCCACGTCTCTCCTATGAAAGGTACTCGTCGCTTCGGTATCAAAGGGAAGCTTGCCCCTAGATACGTGGGACCTTTCAAGATTGTCAGCAAGAGAGGCGATCTCGCCTATCAACTCGAGCTTCCTTCAAACTTTGCAAATGTTCATGACGTGTTCCATGTCTCTCAGCTTCGAAAGTGCTTCAAGACTCCTGACCGCACCATCAACTTCGAGGATATTGAGCTCCAAGAAGATCTCTCTTATCGTGAGCACCCAGTTGCTATTCTTGAAGAGACTGAACGCAAGACTCGCAACAAGTCAATCAAATTCCTCAAAGTCAAGTGGTCACACCATTCCGACCGTGAAGCTACCTGGGAACGCGAGGATCACCTCCGTTCTGAGTACCCGGCGTTCTTTCAGTCCTAGATCTCGGGACGAGATCCTTTCGTAGTGGTGGAGTATTGTAACACCCCGGATGTAATTTACCCAATATGTACTCCTACTCTTGCCGTTTCCGGCGTTAAGTTATTTTATTTTCTCAGGTTCGGGTTTTTGTCTCTGTGTGTTGTTGTCGTTTGTCATGCATCTCATATCATGTCATCATGTGCATTGCATTTGCATACGTGTTCATCTCATGCATTCGAGCATTTTCCCCGTTGTCCGTTTTGCATTCCGGCGCTTCGTTCTCCTCCGGTGGTCAATTCTACCTTTCTTTCGTGTGTGGGGATTAAACATTTCTGGATTGGACCGAGACTTGCTAAGCGGCCTTGGTTTACTACCGGTAGACCGCCTGTCAAGTTTCGTACCATTTGGACTTCGTTTGATACTCCAACGGTTAACCGAGGGACCGAAAAGGCCTCGTGTGTGTTGCAGCCCAACACCCCTCCATTTTGGCCCAAAACCCACCAAAACCCTCTCCATCATCTAGAGCGTTCGATCTCGATCGCGTGGCCAAAAACCGCACCTCATTTGGACTCTCCTAGCTCCTCCTATGCCTATAAATAGACCCCCACGAAAAATCTGGATCTCTCCCCCGTCCAAACCCTAAAATCGCCCCGCCGCCACCGGACACGTTCGGCCGCCGCCGGACAAAGTCACCACCGCCACCCGCGGCCACTGGCAGAGCGCCACGTGGCCCGGCCACCTCCCACCGCCGTCGGCCCGCTCGGGGCCGAGGCCGGCCCCCGCGGCCCGCCTCTCCGTCGCCGCCGCCCGCGGGAGACCGCGCGCCCCCGCCGCCATCCGGCCACCCGAGGCGCCCAGCGCCGCCGCCTCCGTCGTGCTCCGCCGCCCGTCACCTCCAGCCCCGGTGAGGGAGCAGCTCCGGTGGCCCGCGCCGAGGTCGCCAAGCCGCCGCCCGGCCCGCTCGCCGCCCTCGGCTTCCGTGCCCGACCACCACTCCGGCCACCTCGCCGGCGAGCCCATCCTCCCGGCCGGCAAGTCCCCCGACGACTCCAGCGACCTCCTGCTACAGTGCTTCGGCGGACCTCGTAAATCGTGTCCGGATCCCGACCTGGATCTAGATCTCGGTTGACTTTCTCCCGAAACCCTAGTTCATATTGCCATGTTCGTCGTGCTGTAACTTTGCATCTGTAGCTCCGTTTTGGACATATAGCATATCAAAATGTTCTTCTCAAAGAGTACATCATTTCATCTCATTGCATGATTTTCATTTGAGGTTATCTTGATGCCCGAAATGCCGTTAGAAGAGTGCTATTTGAGATATTTGTCAGATCTGCTGCTCCAATTAGATATTTGTCATTTTTGCCATGATTATTGTGTGCATGTTATGCCCCTGAGATCTTCATGTGTTTTGTTATATGTTTTGCCATCTATCCAGAGGTGCAACCCATGTATTTTTGTGATGTGTGTGGTGACTAGCACAAGCTTGCAAAGTGAGGCACTTGGTAATGCTGATTTCAGGGACTTAGCATTTCCACTAAGTCCTTGGACTGTTTATCTCATATTGCCATATGTTCATGTTGTTTCCTAGTGATCCGTGCTTCTTTTGAGGATGATCAGTAAGGATGTTTTGTTAATATTGTAGTGCTCTATCCATCCATGTCTTTGTTTGCAATTATGGAGCACCCTAGCTTGAGTCAATCGAGCTCTACTTTTGTCATTTCGTGAATCTGGGCAGATTGTCTACTTGTTAGCAATTTTGCCGAGGATGTTGTAGTTGATCCGTGCATGCTATGTTATTGTTCTTGCCATGTCTAGGTTGTATTTTGTGTATTCTTGATGGGTGCATGCTTAGATTGTCATGAATTGCTCTGTAGTGAGTGCATCGAGCTCGTAAACATGCCTACTTGATATCTGTTTCAGCATGCTCCAGTTTTCACTAAGTTTGAGAACTGATTATGTTTTTGCCATGTTCACATGCTTGCAAATGTATTTTCTGATCCCTTTTGGCGCAAGGTCACTAAGGGACTTTTGTTAAGCTCGTTGAGTAGCTCCATGCCATACTTTACTTTGCCATGTTCAGGTCCTGTAGCATGTAGTTTTGTTGCTCCAAAGTGTGCTATCTGATCTGAAATTCCAGACAAGTGTTAATTTCACTAAGTCTGAAATCTGTTTACCAAATGCATTTTTGCCATGCTTGTTTGAACCTGTTAATGGATGAATTGGCCATAGCTCAGTGCTAGACTTTTATTAAGCTTCATGAATGGATCCCTACCATGTATTTTGTTGTCATGTTTGGGTGCTTTAGCATGTTCATCTTGTTGCATTTAGGTGGCTACTTGCTGTAAATCGCAGACCGGTGTCATATTTGAATCGCTTGCCATTTCCAAACAGTAACTCCGATTCCGGTGATCTTTATATCGTTTTCAAGCGATTTCATCTCATCTTTCCAGTGGAACCCTTGGATTTCCAAGTTAAGGTCAGGTTCATGTATTCCTTGTCAAATCTTGCACATGCATCACATATTGCATCCCGCATAGCATACCATGTTTGCATCATATTGTTTGAGCTTTGCACGTGGTTGATTGTGTCCTTGTTGCTTGTTTGTCTTGTTTGGGTAGAGCCGGGAGACGAGTTCGCTAACGAGGAGCCCGTTGAGTTTGCTTTCGAGGATCCAGTCAACTCTGACAACTTTGCAGGCAAGATGATCATACCCTCGAAATCACTACTATCTTTGCTTTGCTAGATGCTCGCTCTTTTGCTATGCCTATGCTACGATGCCTACCACTTGCTTATCATGCCTCCCAAATTGCCATGTCAAACCTCTAACCCACCATGTCCTAGCAAACCGTTGATTGGCTATGTTACCGCTTTGCTCAGCCCCTCTTATAGCGTTGCTAGTTGCAGGTGAAGATTGGAGACCGTTCCTTGTTGGAACACTATTTACTTGTTGGGATATCATTATATTGCCATGTTATCTTAATGCATCTATATACTTGATAAAGGGTGGAAGGCTCGGCCTCTCGCCTAGTGTTTTGTTCCACTCTTGCCGCCCTAGTTTCCGTCATATCGATGTTATGTTCCCGGATTTTGCGTTCCTTACGCGGTTGGGTTATAATGGGAACCCCTTGATAGTTCGCCTTGATTAAAGCTTTTCCAGCAATGCCCAACCTTGGTTTTACCATTTGCCACCTAGCCTCTTTTTCCCTTGGGTTTCCGGAGCCCGAGGGTCATCTTATTTTAGCCCTCCCCGGGCCAGTGCTCCTCTGAGTGTTGGTCCAACCGAGCGATGTCCGGGGCTACCAGGGGCAACTCTGGGCTGGCCTACCCGACGTCTTGCTCATCCGGTGTGCCCTGAGAACGAGATATGTGCAGCTCCTATCGGGATTTGTCGGCACATCTGGGTGGTGTTGCTGGATTTGTTTTAACTTGTCGAAGTGTCTTGTAGAACCGAGATACCGAGTCTGATCGGAACGTCTCGGGAGGAGGTCTATTCCTTCGTTGACCGTGAGAGCTTGTCATGGGCTAAGTTGGGACTCCCCTGCAGGGATTTGAACTTTCGAAAGCCGTGCCCGCGGTTATGGGTAGATGGGAATTTGTTAATGTCCGGTTGTAGATAACCTGAACCTTAACTTAATTAAAATGTATCAACAGTGTGAGTTACCGTGATGGTCTCTTCTCGGCGGAGTCCGGGAAGTGAACACGGTGTTGGAGTAATGCTTGCGCAGGTTGTCCTTTAGTTACTCGCTCGCGTTTTGCCTTCTCTTCTCGCTCTCTTTTGCGAACAGGATAGCCACCATATATGCTAGTCGCTTGCCGCAGCTTCACATAATTGCCTTGTCTTACCCATTAAGCTTAAATAGTCTTGATCGCGAGGGTGCGAGATTGCTGAGTCCCTGTGGCTCACAGATTACTTCCAAACCAGATGCAGGTCCTGATGATTCCGCTCCAGATGGCGCGCTCTAGCTCAAGTGGGAGTTCGACGAGGACTCACGCCGATACTACGTGTCTTTCCCTGATGATCAGTAGTGGTGCCCAGTTGGGGTGATCGGGGCCGTGTCGCATGTTGGGTTATCTTTCATTTTGGCGCCGTAGTCGGGCCATGAGTGTTTGAATGTTGTAATGCTATTTATGTATTTTGATTGACGTGGCGAGTGTAAGCCAACTATGTATCTCCCCTTTTATTATCTATATTACATGGGATGTTGTGATGATTGCCTAACTTGCGACATTGCTTTCAATGCGGTTATGCCTCTAAGTCGTGCCTCGACACGTGGGAGCTATAGCCGCATCGAGGGCGTTACAGAGTCCTACTCCTACTAGGAGGAGGACTCCTCCTTGGCGCGCCTATAGGGCGGGTCGGCCTCCTCCCCTTTCTCCTTTATATACGGGGGCAGGGGGCACCCCTAGACACACAAGTTGATCTTCGTGATCGTTCTCTTAGCCGTGTGCAGTGCCCCCTTCCACCATAATCCTCGATAATATTGTAGCGGTGCTTAGGCGAAGCCCTGCGACGGTAGAACATCAAGATCGTCACCACGCCGTCGTGCTGACGGAACTCTTCCCCGACACTTTGCTGGATCGGAGTCCGGGGATCGTCATCGAGCTGAACGTGTGCTAGAACTCGGAGGTGCCATAGTTTCGGTGCTTGATCGGTCGGGCCATGAAGACGTACGACTACATCAACCGCGTTGTGCTAACGCTTCCGCTGTCGGTCTACAAGGGTACGTAGATCACACTCTCCCCTCTCGTTGCTATGCATCACCATGATCTTGCGTGTGCATAGGAATTTTTTTTGAAATTACTACGTTCCCCAACAGTGGCATCCGAGCCTAGGTTTTATGTGTTGATGTTATATGCACGAGTAGAACACAAGTGAGTTGTGGGCGATATAAGTCATACTGCTTACCAGCATGTCATACTTTGGTTCGGCGGTATTGTTGGACGAAGCGGCCCGGACCGACATTACGCGTACGCTTACGCGAGACCGGTTCTCCTGACGTGCTTTGCACAAAGGTGGCTAGCGGGTGTCAGTTTCTCCAACTTTAGTTGAACCGAGTGTGGCTACGCCCGGTCCTTGCGAAGGTTAAAACAACACCAACTTGACAAACTATCGTTGTGGTTTTGATGCGTAGGTAAGATTGGTTCTTGCTTAAGCCCGTAGCAGCCACGTAAAACTTGCAACAACAAAGTAGAGGACGTCTAACTTGTTTTTGCAGGGCATGTTGTGATGTGATATGGTCAAGACATGATGCTAAATTTTATTGTATGAGATGATCATGTTTTGTAACCAAGTTATCGGCAACTGGCAGGAGCCATATGGTTGTCGCTTTATTGTATGCAATGCAATTGCGCTGTAATGCTTTACTTTATCACTAAGCGGGAGCGATAGTCGTGGAAGCATAAGATTGGCGAGACGACAATGATGCTATGATGGTGATCAAGGTGTCGCGCCGGTGACGATGGTGATCACGACGGTGCTTCGAAGATGGAGATCACAAGCACAAGATGATGATGGCCATATCATATCACTTATATTGATTGCATGTGATGTTTATCTTTTATGCATCTTATCTTGCTTTGATTGACGGTAGCATTTTAAGATGATCTCTCACTAATTATCAAGAAGTGTTCTCAATGGGTATGCACCGTTGCGAAAGTTCTTCGTGCTGAGACACCACGTGATGATCGGGTGTGATAGGCTCTACGTTCAAATACAACAGGTGCAAAACAGTTGCACACGCGGAATACTCAGGTTATACTTGACGAGCCAAGCATATACAGATATGGCCTCGGAACACGGAGACCGAAAGGTCGAGCGTGAATCATATAGTAGATATGATCAACATAGTGATGTTCACCAATGAAGCTACTCCATCTCACGTGATGATCGGACATGGTTTAGTTGATTTGGATCACGTGATCAGTTAGAAGATTAGAGGGATGTCTTTCTAAGTGGGAGTTCTTAAGTAATATGATTAATTGAACTTTAATTTATCATGAACTTAGTCCTGGTAGTATTAGCATATCTATGTTGTAGATCAATAGCTCGCATTGTTGCTTCCCTGTGTTTATTTTGATACGTTCCTAGAGAAAACTAAGTTGAAAGATGTTAGTAGCAATGATGCGGATTGGATCCGTGATCTGAGGTTTATCCTCATTGTTGCACAGAAGAATTATGTCCTTGATGCACCGCTAGGTGACAGACCTATTGCATGAGTAGATGCAGACGTTATGAACGTTTGGCTAGCTCAATATGATGACTACTTGATAGTTTAGTGCACCATGCTTAACGGCTTAGAATCGGGACTTCAAAGACGTTTTGAACATCATGGACCATATGAGATGTTTCAGGAGTTGAAGTTAATATTTCAAGCAAATACCCGAGTTGAGAGATATGAAGTTTCCAACAAGTTTTATAGCTAAAAGATGGAGGAGAATCGCTCAACTAGTGAGCATGTGCTCAGATTGTCTGGGTACTACAATCGCTTGAATCAAGTGGGAGTTAATCTTTCAGATAAGATAGTGATTGACAGAATTCTCTAGTCACCATCACCAAGTTAGTAGAACTTCGCGATGAACTATAGTATGCAAGGGATGATGAAAACGACTCCCGAGCTTTTCATGATGATGAAATCGATGAAGGTAGAAATCAAGAAAGAGCATCAAGTGTTGATGGTTGACAAGACCACTAGTTTCAAGAAAAGGGCAAAGGGAAGAAGGGGAACTTCAAGAAGAACAACAAGCAAGTTGCTGCTCAAGTGAAGAAGCCCAAGTCTGGTCCTAAGCCTGAGACTAAGTGCTTCTACTGCAAAGGGATTGGTCACTGGAAGCGGAACTACCCCAAGTGATTGGCGGATAAGAAGGATGGCAAAGTAAACATAAGTATATTTGATATACATGTTATTGATGTGTACTTTACTAGTGTTTATAGCAACCCCTCAGTATTTGATACTAGTTCAGTTGCTAAGATTAGTAACTTGAATCTGGAGTTGCAGAATGAACAAAGGCTAGTTAAGGGTGAGGTGACGATGTGTGTTGGAAGTAGTTCCAAGATTGATATGATCATCATCGCACACTCCCTATACTTTCGGGATTAGTGTTGAACCTAAATAAGTGTTATTTGGTGTTTGCGTTGAGCATGAATATGATATGATCATGTTTATTGCAATACGGTTATTCATTTAAGTTGGAGAACAATTGTTGTTCTGTTTACATGAATAAAACCTTATATGGTTACACACCCAATGAAAATGGTTCATTGGATCTCGATCGTAGTGATACACATATTCATAATATTGAAGCCAAAAGATGCAAAGTTAATGATGACAGTGCAACTTATTTGTGGCACTGTCGTTTAGGTCATATTGGTGTAAAGCGCATAAAGAAACTCCATGCTGATAGACTTTTGGAATCACTTGATTATGAATCACTTGATGCTTGCGAACCATGCCTCATGGGCAAGATGACTAAGACTCCATTCTCCGGAACAATGGAGCGAGCAACTGACTTATTGGAAATAATACATACTGATGTATGCGATCCGATGAGTGTTGGAGCTCGCGGCGGGTATCGTTATTTTTTGACCTTCACAAATGATTTGAGCAGATATGGGTATATCTAGTTGATGAAACATAAGTCTGAAACATTTGAAAAGTTCAAAGAATTTCAGAGTGAAGTGGAAAATCATCGTAACAAGAAAATAAAGTTTCTACGATCTAATCGTGGAAGAGAATATTTGAGTTACGAGTTTGGTCTTCAGTTAAAACAATGTGAAATAGTTTCACCACTCACGCCACCTGGAACACCACACTGTAATGGTGTGTCCGAATGTCATAACCGTACTTATATTAGGTATGGTGCGATCTATGATGTTTCTTACCGATTTACCACTATCGTTTTTGGGGTCATGCATTAAAGATAGCTGCATTCACGTTAAAAAGGGGCACCATCTAAGTCCGTTGAGACGACACAATATGAACTGTGGTTTGGCAAGAAACCAAAGTTGTCGTTTCTTAAAGTTTGGGGTTGCAATGCTTATGTAAAAAAGTTTCAACCTGATAAGCTCGAACCCAAATCGGAGAAATGTGTCTTCATAGGATATCCAAAGGAAACTATTGGATACACCTTCTATCACAGATCCGAAGGCAAGACTTCTGTTGCTAAATTCGGAAACTTTCTAGAGAAGGAGTTTCTCTCGAAAGAAGTGAGTGGGAGGAAAGTAGAACTTGACGAGGTAACTGTACCTGCTCCCTTATTGGAAAGTAGTACATCACAGAAACCAGTTTTTGTGACACCTACACCAATTAGTGAGGAAGCTAATGATGATGATCATGAAACTTCAGAACAAGATACTACTGAACCTCGTAGATCAACCAGAGTAAGATCCGCACCAGAGTGGTACGGTAATCCTGTTCTGGAAGTCATGCTACTAAATCATGATGAACCTACGAACTATGAAGAAGCGATGGTGAGCCCAGATTCCGCAAAATGGCTTGAAGCCATGAAATCTGAGATGGGATCCATGTATGAGAACAAAGTATGGACTTTGGTTGACTTGCCCAATGATCGGCAAGCAATTGAGAATAAATAGATCTTCAAGAAGAAGACTAACGCTAACGGTAATATTACTGTCTACAAAGCTCGACTTGTCGTAAAAGGTTTTCGACAAGTTCAAGGGATTGACTACGATGAGACCTTCTCACCCGTATCGATGCTTAAAGTCTGTCCGAATCATGTTAGCAATTGCCACATTTTATGAAATCTGGCAAATGGATAACAAAACTGCAATCCTTAATGGGTTTCTTAAAGAAGAGTTGTATATGATGCAACCAGAAGGTTTTGTCAATCCTAAAGGTATTAACAAAATGTGCAAGCTCCAGCGATCCATCTATGGACTGGTGCAAGCATCTCGGAGTTGGAATATACGCTTTGATAAGTTGATCAAAGCATATAGTTTTATACAGACTTGCAGTGAAGCCTGTATTTACAAGAAAGTGAGTGGGAGCACTACAACATTTCTGAAAAGTATATGTGAATGACATATTGTTGATCGGAAATAATGTAGAATTATTCTGCAAAGCATAAAGGAGTGTTTGAAAGGAGTTTTTCAAAGAAAAGACCTTGGTGAAGCTGCTTACATATTTAGCATCAAGATCTATAGAGATAGATCAAGACGCTTGATAAGTTTTTTCAATAAGTACATACCTTGACAAGATTTTGAAGTAGTTCAAAATGGAACAGTCAAAGGAAAAAGTTCTTGCTTGTGTTACAAGGTGTGAAATTGAGTAAGACTCAAAACCCGACCACAGCAGAAAATAGAAAGAGAATGAAAGTCATTCCCTATGCCTCAACCATAGGTTCTATAAAGTATGCCATGCTGTGTACCAGATCTATTGTATACCCTACCACTGAGTTTGGCAAGGGAGTACAATAGTGATCTAGGAGTAGATCAATGGACAGTGGTCGAAATTATCGCTACTGGAATAAGGATGTGTTTCTCGATTACGTAGGTGACAAAAGGTTCGTCGTAAAAGGGTTACGTCGATACAAGTTTTGGCACTGATCCGAATGACTCTAAGTCTTCATCTGGATACATATTGAAAGTGGGAGCAATTAGCTAAAGTAGCTCCGTGCAGAGCATTGTAGACATAGAAATTTGCAAAATACATACGGATCTGAATTTTGGCAGACCCGTTGACTAAGCTTCTCTCACAAGCAAAACATGATCACACCTTAGTACTCTTTGGGTGTTAATCACACAGAGATGTGAACTAGATTACTGACTCTAGTAAACCCTTTGGGTATAGGTCACATGACGATGTGAACTATGGGTGTTAATCACATGGTGATGTGAACTATTAGTGTTGAATCACATGGCGATGTGAACTAGATTATTGACTCTAGTGCAAGTGGGAGACTGAAGGAAATATGCCCTAGAGGCAATAATAATGTTATTATTTTATTTCCTTATATCATGATAAATGTTTATTATTCATGCTAGAATTGTATTATCCGGAAACATAATACTTGTGTGAATACATAGACAAAACTAAACGTCACTAGTATGCCTCTACTTGACTAGCTCATTAATCAAAGATGGTTATGTTTCCTAACCATAGACATGTGTTTTCATTTGATTAACGAGATCACATTATTAGGAGAATGATGTGATTGACATGACCCATTCCATTAGCTTAGCACCCGATCGTTTAGTATGTTGATATTGCTTTCTTCATGACTTATACATGTTCCTATGATTATGAGATTATGCAACTCCCGTTTGCCGGAGGAACACTTTGTGTGCTACCAAATGTCACAACGTAACTGGGTGATTATAAAGGAGCTCTACAGGTGTCTCCAAAGGTAAATGTTGGGTTGGCGTATTTCGAGATTAGGATTTGTCACTCCGATTGTCGGAGAGGTATCTCTGGGCCCTCTCGGTAATGCACATCACATAAGCCTTGCAAGCATTGCAACTAATGAGTTAGTTGTGAGATGATGTATTATGAAACGAGTAAAGAGACTTGCCAGTAACGAGATTGAACTAGGTATTGAGATACCGACGATCGAATCTCGGGCAAGTGACATACCGATGACAAAGGGAACAACATATGTTGTTATGCGGTCTGACCGATAAAGATCTTCGTAGAATATGTAGGAGCCAATATGAGCATCCAGGTTCCGCTATTGGTTATTGACCGGAGACATGTCTCGGTCATGTCTACATTGTTCTCGAACCCGTAGGGTCCGCACGCTTAAGGTTTCGATGACAGTTATATTATGAGTTTATGAGTTTTGATGTACCGAAGTTAGTTTGGAGTCCCGGATGTGATCACGGACATAACGAGGAGTCTCGAAATGGTTGAGACATAAAGATTGATATATTGGGCAGCTATATTCGGACACCGAAAGTGTTCCGGGTGATTTCGGAGAAAACCGGAGTACCGGAGGGTTACCGGAACCCCCCCGGGAGAAGTAATGGGCCATATGGGCCTTAGTGGAGAAAGAGAAGGGCAGCCAGTGTGGGCCACGCGCCTCCTCCCCCTGGTCCGAATTGGACTAGGAGAGGGGGGGGGGCTTTCCTTCTCCCTCCCCACTTCCTTCCCCCTCCTAGTAGGAGTCCTACTCCTACTAGGAGGAGGACTCCTCCTTGGCGCGCCTATAGGGCCGGCCGGCCTCCTCCCCTTGCTCCTTTATATACGGGGGCAGGGGGCACCCCTAGACACACAAGTTGATCTTCGTGATCGTTCTCTTAGCCGTGTGCGGTGCCCCCTTCCACCATAATCCTCGATAATATTGTAGCGGTGCTTAGGCGAAGCCCTGCGACGGTAGAACATCAAGATCGTCACCACGCCGTCGTGCTGACGGAACTCTTCCCCGACACTTTGCTGGATCGGAGTCCGGGGATCGTCATCAAGCTGAACGTGTGCTAGAACTCAGAGGTGCCGTAGTTTCGGTGCTTGATCGGTCGGGCCGTGAAGACGTACGACTACATCAACCGCGTTGTGCTAACGCTTCCGCTGTCGGTCTACAAGGGTACGTAGATCACACTCTCCCCTCTCGTTGCTATGCATCACCATGATCTTGCGTGTGCGTAGGATTTTTTTTGAAATTACTACGTTCCCCAACATTAGTAACATAAACAACAACAACTAAAATATGTGTATACCCATTAGAGGAAGGAAAATGTTCCATATAATCAAATCCCCAAACATCAAATGGTTCAATAACAAGTTAGTAATTCATAGGCATATCTTGACGTCTACCAATATTACCAATTCTTTGGCATTCATCACAATATAAGACAAACTTACGTCCATCCTTGAAGAGAGTGGGCTAATAAAACCAGATTGTAATACCTCATGTGCAGTTCTTTCTCTAGCATGGTGTCCTCTGTATGCCTCGGAATGACACTTCTGTAGGATTTCTTCCTGTTCACGCTCAAGTACACAACGTCTAATAATAGCATCTACTCCTTGTTTATAAAGATGTGGGTCATCCCAGAAGTAATGTCTTAAATCAAAGAAGAACTTTTTCTTCCGTTGGTATGTGAAATTAGGTGGTATATATTTAGCAACAATGTAATTAGCATAGACTCCATACCAAGGAGTATTACAAGAAGCATTTATGATAGCTAACTTTTCATCAAGAAAACTATCAATAGGCAGTGGGTCATCAAGAACATTTTCCATTCGAGACAAATTATCAGCTACGGGGTTCTCAACTCCCTTTCTATCAATAATATGCAAGTCAAATTCTTGTAGCAACAGAACCCACCTAATCAACCTAGGTTTAGCATCTTTCTTTTCTATAAGGTATTTAATAGCATCATGATCTGTGTGAACAATTACTTTACAATCAATTATATAAGATCTGAATTTATCACATGCAAACACAACTGCTAGAAATTCTTTCTCAGTAGTAGCATAAATTTTTGAGCATTGTCTACAGTTTTACTAGCATGATGGATAACATTTAATTTCTTATAAATTATTTGTCCTAGAACAGCACCAACAACATAATCACCAGCATCACACATAATTTCAAATTGCAGGTTCCAATCAGGTGGTCGAACAATAGGTGCAGAGATTAAGGCTTTCTTAAATATTTCAAAGGCTTCTACGCAATTGTCATAAAAACAAATGGAACATCTTTTTGCAAGAGATTAGTAAGAGGCCTAGAAATTCTAGAGAAGTCTTTAATGAATCTCCTATGGAAACCATCATGACCAAGGAAACTTATTATACCTTTAATATCTTTAGGACACAACATTTTCTCAATTGCATCAACTTTAGCTTTATCAACTTCAATACCTCGTTCAGAAATTTTATGCCCAAGGACAATGCCTTCATTTACCATAAAGTGGCACTTCTCCCAATTCAAGACAAGATTAGTTTCTTCGCACCTCTGCAAAACTCGATCAAGGTTGCTTAAGCAATCATCCAAAGAAGTCCTATAAATGGAAAAATCATCCATGAATACCTCAACAATCTTTTCACAAAAATCAAAGAATATAGGAGTCATACATCTTTGAAAAGTAGCAGGTGCATTGCATAAACCAAAAGACATATGTCTATAAGCATAAGTTACAAAAGGGCAAGTAAAAGTGGCTTTCTCTTGATCTCCTTTTGACACAGATATTTGAGAAAAACCAGAATATCCATCAATGAAACAAAAGTGTGTATTCTTAGATAGACTTTCTAACATTTGATCAATAAAAGGCATGGGTAATGATCTTTTCTAGTAGCTTTGTTTAATTTCCTAAAATCAATTACCATTCTATAACCAGTTATAATTCTTTGTGGGATGAGTTCATTTTTATCATTAGGAACAACAGTTATACCTTTTTTTCCTACGAACACAATGAACATGACTTATCCATCTACTATCAGCTATGGTATAAATTATACCTGCTTCTAGAAGCTTTAATATTTCAGTTCTTACCACATCCTTCATCTTAGGATTCAATCATCGTTGGTGATCAACAACTGGCTTATCATTAGGCTCCATATTAATTTTATGCTGACATAGAGTGGGACTAATGCCCTTAAGATTATGAAGAGTATATCGAATAGCAACACAGTGGTTCCTCAGAGTTTTAAGTAATCTCTTTTCTTCATGCTCTGAAATGTTAGCACTGATAATAATAGGATATATCTTCTTTTCATCAAGATAAGCATATTTCAATGTGTCAAGTAATTTCTTAAGTTCAAACACAAGACCACCCTTTGTCGGAGGAGGACATCCAAGAGTTTCAACTGGAAAATTATGTTTAAAGATAGGTGCTTGATCAAAGAATATGTCATCTATTTTATTTCTTTATTTCATATGCATATCATTTTCATGGTCTAGCAAATATTGTTCTAACGGATCAGTAGGAGGTGCGACAATAGAAGCAAGACCAAAAATTTCATCCTTACTAGGCAATTCTTTATCATGAGGTTGTCTATGAAATTTAGAGAAACTAAACTCATGAGATACAACACCAAAGTTAACACTGACAATTTCCATATTACAATCAATTTTAGAATTAGCTACATTCAAGAAAGGTCCACCAAATATAATGGAAAAAGATCATCTTGTGGAGAACCAAGAACTAGAAAATCAGTAGGGTATTTGATCTTTTCACACAAGACTTCAACATCTCTAACAATCCCAAGCGGTGAAATAGTATCTATATTCACAAGCTTAATAGTAACATTAATATTCTCTATCTCAGCAGGTGCAATATCATTCATAATTTATTGATATAAATTAAAAAGTATAGCACTCACACTAGCACCCAAATCACATAAACCATGATAAGAATGATCTCCTATTTTAACAGAGACAACAAGCATGCCAACTATAAGTTTATTCTTATATTTAGTATCAGGCTTAGTAATTCTAGTAGCTTCACCACAGAAGTAAATAACATGCCCATCAATATTATCGACCAAGAGATCTTTAACCATAGCAATCTTATGTTCAACTTTAATTTCTTCAGAGGGTCTAGGTGTTCTAATATATATTACTTTTGTTAACCGTAGTTGAGACTTTAGCATGTTCCTTAATCCAAACAGGGAAAGGAGGTTTCTCAATATAAGCAGTAGGCACAACCGGGCCAACATTATAAAAGATAGTTTCATCTTTAACTATAACGGGTTCCTCAGTCTTTTCTTTAATAGGGGATGATATTTAAACCACTTCTCCTTAGGGAGATCAACATGAGTAGCAAATGATTCACAAAAAGAAGCTACTATCTCAGAGTCAAGTCCATATGTAGTACTAAACTTATGAAAAGCATCGGTTTCCATAAAATATTTAACACAAGCAAACTCAAGTTTTATACCCGACTCTTTACCTTTCTCGAGTTCCCAATCTTCAGAATTGCGTTTAATTATTTTCATAAGACCCCATCTGAATTCAATAGTTTTCTTCATAAAGGAACTAGTAGAAGAATCGAGCATGGATCGATCATTATGAGAAAGTTGAGCATAAAGTTTTTGTATGACAATTTCTCTTGAGAGCTCATGATTGGGGCATGTTTACATCATGTACTTGAGCCTCCCCCAAGCTTGAGCGATAGTTTCTCCTTCACGAGGCCAAAAATTATATATATATAATTCCGATCACGATGAACCAGATGCATAGGATAAAACTACTGAAGAAATTCCAATTTCAATCGTTCCCAATCCCACTTTCCAATATCATCACATAGCGTATACCATGTCAATATCTTTCCCTCCAAAGATAAAGGGAAAACCTTCTTCTTAACTCCATCCTCGGATAAACACCTGCAAGATTAAATAACACACAAGTATAGGGGATTAATCGTAATCCTTTCAATAAGTAAGAGTGTCAAACCCAACGAGGAGCAGAAGGAGATGACAAGCGGTTTTCAGCAAGGTATTGTCTGCAAGCACTCAAATTATCGGTAATGGATAGTTTGATAGCAAGGTAATTTGTAACGAGAAACAAGCAGCAATTGTAACAAAGGTGCAAGGTATTCCAATCCTTTTTGTAGCAAAGGACAGGCCGGAACAGTCTCTTATAATAAGCAAAGCGTTCCTGAGGACACACGAGATTTTCATCTAGTCACTTTCATCATGTTTGGTTGATTCGCGTTCACTACTTTGATAATTTGATATATGGGTGGACCGGTGTTTGGGTGCTGATCAACCCTTTATGGAATAGCGCATAAATTAGGGTTTAAGCTTCTATCACTCTAGCAACCCATCATATAATTACTACTAAACAATGCCTTCCCTTAGGCCCAAGTATGGTGAAGTGTCATGTTGTCAACATTCACATGACATCACTAAAGGAAGCAACAACACACATATCATCAAAATATCAAATGAGTACCAAATTCACATGATTACTTATGACAAGACTTCTTCCATGTCCTCAAGGACAAAATTAACTACTCACAAATCATATTCATGTTCAAGATCAGAGGGGTATTGAATATCATTAAGGATCTGAACATATAATCTTCCAAAAATAAACCAAGTAGCATCAACTACAAAATGTAATCAACACTACTAGCGACCCACATGTACCAATCTGAGGTTTTGAGACAAAGATTGAATACAAGAGATGAACTAGGGTTTGAGATCAGATGGTGCTGGTGAAGATGCTGATGAAGATTGGTCCTCCCATGATGTGAGGGTTGTTGGTGATGTCGATGGCTTCGATTTCCCCCTCCCGAAGGGAAGTATCCCCAGCGGAATCTCTCTGCCAGAGAGCAAAAGTGCTCCTGCCCAGGTTCCACCTTGAGACGGTGGTGCTTCGTCCCGAAAGTCCTCTCCTTATTTTTTATAGGTCAAAACCCCTCATATAGCATAAGATGGGAGCCGGAGGCCATCTATGGGCCCCACAAGGTACATGGGCATGCCCAAGTGCCTTGTGGGCAGCTGGTGGGTCCCCTCTGATATTTCTTTTCTCCAATATTTTTTATATATTCCAAAATAATTCTCCATGAATTTTCAGCTCATTTGGAGTTGTGCAGAATAGGTATCTCTGATAAAATAGCTTCTTCATGTCCAGAATTCCAGCTGTTGGCAATCTCCCTCTTCATGTAAATCTTGTAAATTAAGAGAGAAAATGTATTAGAATTGCATCACAAAGTGCTATAATGATCAAAAGCATTATAAATAACATTAGGAAAACATGATGCAAACTGGATGTATCAATGGTCCACCTTTACATCAAACGCAACCTTTGTCGAGGCACGGTACTAGATACCTCTGTTTCATACATTTTTTCATGACATATACCATGACAAGACTTATGGAACGAAGGAGTACACGCTATCACATATGAATGAAAACAACGGGTTGAACGAAGAGAAAAGCAATTCTCCTGTGCACGAGAAGTCCCGCCCATATGCCCCAACCATCTATTTGGATGGATATTCCATGCATGCATGGTTTAGCCATTGATTACTTTTGGGTTGTCCCCCGCATGTAGGTTTTAGCAGAGATGGCAATGCTCCACCCATTCAACCTCCCATGTCTTTTTTGTTTTGGCTTTTAAATTTGAATCTATCTTTTGAAGTGAAAGCCAAATTTATATTTTGTTTGCATATTTGTGTTCGTTGTGACGAGAATTTTGAACAAGACCACTCTTGAATATGTTTTGACATGTTTTAAAATTTTCATCGAATTTCATCTATTAAAACTTTATACGACAAAGGATAAAATAATCAAGTTTCAAATAATAAAACTAAAAACCCTAAACCCTAAGCTCTGGGCCCTAAACCTTAAATAATAAATCCAAAACCCTAAAAACAGTAAATCGTCTGTCCGCCTGCCAACATTAAGCACGCGTGGCGGCCATGAAACCCACTATGGCGCCCCCATTGAAACAACCCGCCTCTTGGCCAGGCGGGCGCCCGTTATATAAACATGGTTGCGTATGAAATGATCCGCACCACACCACCTCCACTTACCTTCCTCCTCCGTGCACCTCCGGCACAATTTCAGCGAGCTCTAGCGCATTGTGGGAGAGCCTTTCGACAGAGTAGAAATTCGAGTTGACCGTCCTTGCGGCCGGCTGGAAGGCCCGTCGTGCACGACAGATAGAGGCCATACACCCACGATATAACATCTCAAACTTTAAAATTTGGATTGTAGGATCATTATTCTTTATCATGATTACTATGCATATTTGGATTTTCTGAATATTCAGTTTGTTATTGCAACTTAAGGCGAAATATTTGGAGTGGAGATAATATGACTTCTCGCGTGTTAATTATGTTCGGAAAATGTTAATGATATTATCTTGAGATTACAGAAATTATTTTGGGAATTTTAGAAACTAAAAATTATTTTATAGTTGTTATTATAATGCTCTTTGTAGTCTCCTATTGCATAAAGTAGTTTTCCAAATTTTCTTTAGAGTTGGAAAAATGTTCAATGTTTTATTTAGTATTATTAATATTTTAAAGTTTGTTCATGGTATAATTGTGTTTGCTTCTGTATTTTATCAAGCCAACATATTCCCTGTATAGTATGTTTATAAGCCAACCTTTACTATTCATCTATATTGAACAGTACGCAACCAGGCAACCCAGCAGCGCTGCCTAATGCTATCGCTCGCGTGCGCTAGGCAGCAGCAGCTAGTAGGCCGACCCGTGTGAGCACATCAGAACGACCCAACAATAGGGACAACAGGCTGCCCATTTCGGCGCAGACCGCAGCCCATCCCGCAGCTCCCCCTCTATATTGTTTTTTCCCTGTTTTCTTGGTCTTTGCCGCTGACATCGGGTCCCGCTTGTCATCTCCCATCCCCGTTTGTGTTTTTCCTGGTCTCGGTAGCAGACCAAACCGAATCAATGGATTCGATTGATTCTTGGGCTCCAGGACATGGGATCCACCCTATAAAAGATCTCCACCTCCTCCTCGTTTGATTTTCGCCAAAATCTCATGTTCCCGTGCCCTAGGGCGTCGTCTCGATCTTGCCGGAGACCACCACCGCCTGAAGCTTCTGCTGGTGCGTTTCGTCGCCACCCTCGGTTCCCAGCACCTTTGTTAACCTATTCTTGATCGCCTCGAGCTTCTGTCTCGACCTCACCTCTTAGTTGCGCAGGGATTCATCGAACCGAGCGTTGTAACCTCAACTAGGAGTAGATCGCCCGCCGCCGAGCTCTTTCTAGGCGGTGCCATCGCTAGGAGACCCAACTGAAGACCCCACGTCACCCACGTCATATTCGGGACCTCCGAGCTCCTCCAGATATCCAAGTATCCTCCCTGAGCCCCAGAGACCCCCAGATTAAGCGGACCATCGATTCCCGAGCCGCCTGCGCCTTTCTTCCCCAAGTCCGGTGACCACCATCTTTTGTATTCCGGTGAGCAATCCACAGCCATTCATCCACTTGATATGATGGCCCTTCTTTTATCTCTGCGAACAGGTATCGACCACTCACGCCTTGCCACATGGTACCCGCACAACAGTTCAATGTATTTGACAGATTTTTTAGCCATTTTCGTTTAGCTATATCTTGAGATCCATAACTCCAAATTTATTTATTCTTTTTCGTAGAATCTGGTAGAAATAAAATTTCACACTTTTGCACTGTTTAAATTTGAGTTTGATCAAATTTGAGTTTAACCTTTCGGAGGTCATATCTTTCAAACCATTGATCCAAATGAGTTGATTCTTTTTGCATTGTGATCCTACTAGCATGTAGATAGTATATACCTACTCATATGTTTATGTTATTGTAGTTTTATTTGAATTTTTGTTGTTGACCTTATTTTAGTGTTATGTAAATACAATTTATTTATCGATGCCTTCATTGAACGTATAGATTGTCCGGAGTGTGAAGTGGATCAAAATTAATCATTAGAGTACTTCAACATCGTTCAAGGCAAGTTTGCACTTTTGATTTCTCTCATCCTATATTCTGCATTGCATGTGTGGTTTTTATGTTATGATATGTTCTTGGTTTGATCTGTATGTTCTCTATTGTCATATTTTGGGTATTGATTGTGTTATGTGATGGCGTGATTAGCTTATCATGGTAGACACGAGTTTGTGTCGAGTGTTTCATGAAAGTGGTGAGTGTTTATAGCCGTAGGCTCGGGACCTTTTAACAAGTGAATTCGTCACTGGCAGAGCGCTCTATTGTCCCTAGAGAATACACCACTGACAGAGCGCACTTGAGGCGAGGTATAGTTTTTGGAACATAAATCAGGTGAATGCGTCCTTGGCAGAGCGCTCTATTGTTCACAGAGAATGCACCACTGACAGAGCGCACTTGAGAGACTTCTGAAGTTCTTGTCATGTTTACTATGAATCTTTGGGGTTATCATGTGCGAATAGATTAGAGGCGGTTCTAAGTTCAGTTAGTGGAGGTAGGTGAAGACATTCTTCTGCAAACCAACTTGAGTGTTTTGTTGTTATAATTTACTTGTGGATGTAGGTTTGCTATATCATATTGTGTGATTTGCCAATACATTCAATGTATTGACCCCTGTGGCTGCAACTTAATTATCATGTTGCAGGATTTTCAAATGATCAGTGAGATATAGTAGGGTCCCGAGTCTTCACTCAGCATTTTCGCCAGTGGGTAGTGATGGGACTTATTGTTTTCTTATGCTACATTTCTGCTGTTATTATTTAATAAAGCTAGCTATGTGCTACTCAGTTTGTAATACTTTATAAATTCTGGATCATACATTGTAGTAAATGATGCACTTGTTACTTTGATATTCCTATGCACCGTGTGTGCTAGCGAATCAATCCAGGGACTAGCACAGTAAGCACAGAGACATCGAATCTTATCAGGTTCGGGTAGTTATAGATGGTATCAGAGCAGTGTGTTGACTATAGGTCGTGACCATAGAAAATGGACTAGAAAAGCCATAGGAGTGAAAAACTTATTTTACAAGTTTTGTCTACCTAGTAGTCTTCACTCTTGTATTCATATCTTTTGCTAATTACCTTCTCCTTTGAATAGTAGATGCCCCTTGTAGTTGTATTAGTATCATTTGAGGACTTTTGTTGGCAGTCCACCATTATTAAGTTGAGTTCGATAAATAATTCACGTGTAGTATGACGAGATCATATCTCTCAAGGATATGATCTTACCTGTAGGTTTTGCTTGTGTTGTGTGAATTGTTTGATTTGTTTGATTTGGGAGTTTTGTTGCTAGCATGAGCATACGGGTAGTGTTTCCCTTAGACCTATTTATGTCTATATCCTAATGTATGCATCGACCCAGTGATGAGTTCAAGTTTGACCACATGCGCCAGGCTCTGACAAGAAGCAAACACAATCTTGCTGAAGGAAGAACCCTAGAGGAATCTATAATTTATTATTAGATGTTTTATAGTAGTCGATACAAACCCGAGAGTTGAAAGGAACGATATATGTTTTGTTTGGCATGAAGAACCAATGGATTATCCGAACCCAGTTTGTGAACAAGAGAATTTTTGTTATGCTTGTGAGGATGCCCAAGTGTCAGAATGCAAGATTTTCTAAACCATATACAAGGTAATGATTTGGGAGCGGAATGGATTGATTGCCATGCCGACTTACTCTTATTATTCGCTTTTGCGATATGGGATGGTAATCTAGAGTGACTTACCTATAGTAGAGTGATGATGAAGTTAAGCCTTCAACCTTAGAATGGTACATCATTTGACCCTTGTAACAGGCAACTGTTGCCAACAGTAGGACTTACGGTGAGGATGAACCAAGAACCGTTTTCTGCAGGAATCCCGTAGAAGTATTCTTGTTGACCACCATGAGAGAATCGATTTTGTTTAGAAATGGTACATGACCCGTCAATCATGGAGGCTCAGTATTTGGAAGACCATTCTTTCGATAACGAATTCTTAAGATCTCGAAGGAGTGTAGTGCGTGTACCTGAAGAATTTCATCGAAGGAGTAAAATTCTTGAAGACCCATTGACTCTTATTCTAAGGGTGGTAGTACTCCACACACTTCGATGAACAATGGATATTTAAGGAGACCCCAACCCTAGTCTTTTCTTTCTAGCCTCTTCGAATCTCGAGGATGAGATTCATTTTAAGGGTGGTAGATTTGTAACATCCCATGTTTTAAAATTTGGATTGTTAATAGGATCATTATTTTTTATCATGATTTCTATGCATATTTGGATTTTCTGAATATTCAATTTGTTATTGCAACTTAAGGCAAAATATTTGGAGTAGAGATAATATGACTTCTCCCCTGTTAATTATGTTCAGAAAATGTTAATGATATTATCTGGAGTTTACATAAATTATTTTGGGAATTTTAGAAATTGAAAATTATTTTATGTTATTATTATAATGCTCTTTGTAGGCTCCTATTGCATATGTAGGCTCATATTGCATAAAACCGTTTTCCGAAATTTCTTTAGAGTTGGAAAAATGTTCAATGTTTTATTTAGTATTATTAATATTTTACGGTCTGTTCATGGGGTTTGCTTGTGTATTTTATCAAGCCAACATATTCCATGTATAGTATGTTTATAAGCCAGCCTTTACTGTTCATCTATATTGAACAGTACGCAGCCAGGCAACCCAGCAGCGCTGCCTAAAGCTATCGCTCGCGTGCGCTAGGCAGCAACAGTAGCTAGTGGTACGTCACCAACGTATCTATAATTTTTGATTGTTCCATGCTATTATATTATCCATCTTGGATGTTTTATATGCATTTATATGCTATTTTATATGATTTTTGGGACTAACCTATTAACCTAGAGCCCAGTGCCAGTTTCTGTTTTTTTCCTTGTTTTTGAGTTTTACAGAAAAGGAATACCAAACGGAGTCCAATTGACGTGCCAATTTTGATGTTTTGTGTGGACCAAAAGAAGCCCCCAGAGGAATATAGTTGGGCCAGAAGAGTTATTCCTGCAATAGTTGGAGACGTATCAAGCATCCCCAAGCTTAATTCCTGCTCGTCCTCGAGTAGGTAAATGATAAAAACAGAATTTTTGATGCGGAGTGCTACTTGGCATAATTTTAATGTAATTCTTCTTAATTGTGGTATGAATATTCAGATCCGAAAGATTCAAGACAAAAGTTCATATTGACATAAAATGATAATACTTCAAGCATACTAACTAAGCAATTATGTCTTCTCAAAATAACATGGCCAAAGAAAGTTCATCCCTACAAATCCATATAGTTTAGTCATGTTTCATTTTCGTCACACAAGAATGCTCTCATCATGCACAACCCTGATGACAAGCCAAACAATTGTTTCATACTTTAGTAATCTCAAACCTATAAACTTTCATGCAATATATGAGCACGAGCCATGGACATAGCACTATGAGTGGAATAGAATATAATGAGGGGGTTATGTGGAGAAGACAAAAAAGGGAGAAAGTCTCACATCAACGAGGCTAATCAATGGGCTATGGAGATGCCCACCGATTGATATTAATGCAAGGAGTAGGGATTTCCATGCAACGGATGCACTAGAGCTATAAATGTATGGAAGCTCAACAAAAGAAACTAGTGGGTGTGCATCCAACTTTCTTGCTCACGAAGACCTAGGGAACTTGAGGAGGCCCATTGTTGGTGTTGGGGAATGTAGTAATTTCAAAAAAATTCCTACGCACACGCAAGATCATGGTGATGCATAGCAACAAGAGGGGAGAGTGTCGTCTACGTACCCTTGTAGACCGAAAGCGGAAGAGTTAACACAACGTGGTTGATGTAGTCGTACGTCTTCACGATCCGACCGATCCAAGTACCGAACGCACGGCACCTCCGAGTTCAGCACACGTTCAGCTCGATGACGTCCCGCGAACTCCAATATAGTAGAGCTTCACGGGAGAGTTTCGTCAGCACGACGGCGTGGTGACGACGATGATGTTCTACCGTCGCAGGGCTTCGCCTAAGCACCGCTACGATATGATCGAGGTGGATTATGGTGGAAGGGGGCACCGCACACGGCTAAGAAATCAAGAGATCAATTGTTGTGTCTATGGGGTGCCCCCTGGCCACGTATATAAAGGAGTTGAGGAGGAGGGGGCCGGCCAAGAGGAGGAGGCGTGCCCAAGGGGGGGCAATCCTACTCCAAGTAGGTTTTGCCCCCCTTTCCTATTCCAACTAGGAGAAGGGGGAAGGAGGAGGTGGAGAGAAGGAAGGAGAAGGGGGGCCGCGCCCCTTCCCTTTCCCAATTCGGATTGGGGCAAGGGGGGATGCGCGCCACCTCCTGCTGCCTCTCCTCTTCCACTATTTTGGGCCCATGAGGCCCAATAACCCCCCCCAGGGGGGGTCCGGTAACCCCCTGGTACTCCGGTATATATCCGATAACCCCCGGAACCATTCCGGTGTCCGAATATAGTCGTCCAATATATCAATCTTCATGTCTCGACCATTTCGAGACTCCTCGTCATGTCCGTGATCACATCCGGGACTCCGAACAACCTTCGGTACATCAAAACTCATAATATAACCGGCATCGAAACGTTAAGCGTGCGGACCCTACGGGTTCGAGAACTACGTAGACATGACCGATACATGTCTCCGGTCAATAACCAATAGCGGAACCTGGATGCTCATATTGGCTCCCACATATTCTACGAAGATCTTTATCGGTCAGACCACATAACAACATACGTTGTTCCCTTTGTCATCGGTATGTTACTTGCCCGAGATTCAATCATCGGTATCTCAATACCTAGTTCAATCTCGTTACCGGCAAGTCTCTTTACTCGTTCCGTAATACATCATTCCGCAACTAACTCATTTAGTTCAATGCTTGCAAGGCTTAAGTGATGTGCATTACCGAGAGGGCCCAGAGATACCTCTCCGACAATCGGAGTGACAAATCCTAATCTCAAAATACGCCAACCCAACAAGTACCTTTGGAGACCCTTGTAGAACACCTTTATAATCACCCAGTTACGTTGTGACGTTTGGTAGCACACAAAGTGTTCCTCCGGTAAACGGGAGTTGCATAATCTCATAGTCATAGGAACATGTATAAGTTATGAAGAAAGCAATAGCAACAAACTAAACGATCAAGTGCTAAGCTAACGGAATGGGTCAAGTCAATCATATCATTCTCCTAATGATGTTATCCCGTTAATCAAATGACAACTCATGTCTATGGTTAGGAAACATAACCATCTTCAATCAACGAGCTAGTCAAGTAGAGGCATACTAGTGACACTCTCTGTTTGTCTATGTATTCACACATGTATTATGTTTCCGGTTAATACAATTCTAGCATGAATAATAAACATTTATCATGATATAAGGAAATAAATAATAACTTTATTATTGCCTCTAGGGCATATTTCCTTCAGTCTCCTACTAGCACTAGAGTCAATAATCTAGATTACACTGTGATGATCCTAATACCCATGGAGCCTTGGTGCTGATCATGTTTTGCTCGTGGAAGAGGCTTAGTCAACGGGTCTGCAACATTTAGATCTGTATGTATCTTGCAAATTTCTATGTCTCCCACCTGGACTAAATCCCGGATGGAATTGAAGCGTATCTTGATGTGCTTGGTTCTCTTGTGAAATCTGGATTCCTTCGCTAAGGCAATTGCTCCAGTATTGTCACAAAAGATTTTCATTGGACCCGATGCATTAGGTATGACACCTAGATCGGATATGAACTCCTTCATCCAGACTCCTTCATTTGCTGCTTCCGAAGCAGCTATGTACTCCGCTTCACATGTAGATCCCGCCATGATGCTTTGTTTAGAACTGCACCAACTGACAGCTCCACCGTTCAATGTAAACACGTATCCGATTTGCGATTTAGAATCGTTCGGATCAGTGTCAAAGCTTGCATCAACGTAACCATTTACGATGAGCTCTTTGTCACCTTCATAAACGAGAAACATATCCTTCATCCTTTTCAGGTACTTCAGGATGTTCTTGACCACTGTCCAGTGATCCACTCCTGGATCACTTTGGTACCTCCCTGCTAGACTTATAGCAAGGCACACATCAGGTCTGGTACACAACATTGCATACATGATAGAGCCTATGGCTAAAGCATAGGGAACATCTTTCATTTTCTCTCTATCTTCTGCAGTGGTCGGACATTGAGTCTTACTCAACTTCACACCTTGTAACACAGGAAAGAACCCTTTCTTTGCTTGATCCATTTTGAACTTCTTCAAAACTTTGTCAAGGTATGTGCTTTGTGAAAGTCCAATTAAGCGTCTTGATCTATCTCTATAGATCTTAATGCCCAATATGTAAGCAGCTTCACCGAGGTCTTTCATTGAAAAACTCTTATTCAAGTATCCCTTTATGCTATCCAGAAATTCTATATCATTTCTAATCAATAATATGTCATCCACATATAATATTAGAAATGCTACCGAGATCCCACTCACCTTTTTGTAAATACAGGCTTCTCCAAAAGTCTGTATAAAACCAAATGCTTTGATCACATTATCAAAGCGTTTATTCCAACTCCGAGAGGCTTGCAGCAGTCCATAAATGGATCGCTAGAGCTTGCACACTTTGTTAGCTCCCTTTGTATCGACAAAACCTTCCGGTTGCATCATATACAACTCTTCTTCCAGAAATCCATTCAGGAATGCAGTTTTGACATCCATCTGCCAAATTTCATAATCATAAAATGCGGCAATCGCTAACATGATTCAGACAGACTTAAGCATCGCTACGGGTAAGAAGATCTCATCGTAGTCAATCCCTTGAACTTGTCGAAACCCTTTCGCAACAAGTCGAGCTTTGTAGACAGTAACATTACCTGTCGGAGTAATCGACCACGGGTACCCCGAGGACGGCAAGAAGATATTTCAAGACATCGGGGCTAGCAAAGCCCCTCAGTCCGACTGCGCCAGCCAGCCGGTTGCCGACTGCGCCAACCAGCCGGCTGCCGACTGCGTCAACCGGCCGGCTGCCGACTGCAGCACGACCCGACACTGACAAGACCCTGACACGATGGCCATACCGCGGACAAGACGGCTGTACCCGGACACTGCTGAGCAATAGTGATACATTGTAGCAGGTGTGAGATGTCACATCGTTGTCTCTCAAATAGTGAAGTTGGTCACATGGGCCATCCCTTGTCCCCTGGGCTCCCCTTTATAAGGAGCACCAGGGGAGGCTCACGGCCAGGGGCGCCTCTATGGCCTCTTGGCCATTCACTCCCACGCATGCATGCTAGCTAGCAAGATGGCTAGCTAGCTCACGCCCACATCCATCCATCCATTCATACATACTCTCATGTACACACCCACGGCCAAGTGCCATTCGGCCACTAGAGCTTGCATGCTCATCCGGCCACCCGCATATATACGAGGCCAGATGCCTATGGCACTGACCTTAGATACAACTCTAGGAGCAACTCTGTACCAGATATACCAGATACGCTCAGACATGCAGCAGTAGGAGTATTATCTCTCCGGAGAGCTCCGAAGCTGGGTAAACCACCGCGTGCTACTCGCATACCCACTCCCGGGCCTATCAGCAGCAGTCTTACCCGCACACTAAGCCCTTGTGGCATCTGTCGACTCGCAAGCCCCCCGTGAGAAATACCACGACAGTTGGCGCCTACCGTGGGGCGATACTACTACTATGCTACCACACTGCTGCTGGTTTCGCTGGCCGGGCGGGACCCTTTTTTCTTCATCGCCTCCGCCGCGGCGTCGCGCCGTCTCTCCGGTAGCGCTCGGGGGCTCGACATCGACCTGGCCCCGGAGCGGCCGCGAGGGGTGGCGCGTCCTCGCCGTCGGTCTCTTCGTCTTCACCGCCGCGGTGTCGTGCCGTCTCTCCGGTAGCGCTCGGGGGCTCGACTTCGACCCGCCCCCAGAGCGGCCGCGCGAGACGGCGCGTCCTCGCCGTCGGCCTTGCCGTCTTCATCATCACCACCGTTGCAACGACGACAGTCCATCCGCGCGCGTGCCGCGCGCGGGGCCTCGTTTCGGTCGGCTGTGGCCACCCACGCGCCGCTTGCGTTTGCTCCTCTCGGTGCTATGCCTTGCTCCGCGTTTGCTCCTCTCGGTGCTACGCCTTGCTCTGGCCGGAACGCGCATTAGCTTCTCCACATGCCATTTTTGCAAGCTAGCTAGATGCAAGTCAACAATGGTCAAATCGTTGGCCATACCATAGCATACACTATACGCATCTCAGATGCAAGCTAGATACGCCCAATACATCGTCCATACACTACTCAAAGAACGGCGTGATTTCTTGTTAGCGCCTATACTGCACCATGCCTCGTGCATCTCCCACCGCGCTGCGTTGACCCAGCCGGGTTGCCCGACGCCTCTGCTTCCGTGGCCGCGCGTCCGCGCGGGCCTTCTCCTCCGCAGCTGGCACGGCCTCCAGAGGTGCGTACGCCCGCGTGCTGCTGCTTCCTGCACGCGTCTCACCCCCGTACGCCGACGCTGCTCAGCCCGCGCTGCTGCCCGCTGCGGCTCCGCCTGTGCCGCTCCGGCCCCTGGCCGCTGGCCCCGTCCGCGAGCCGCCTGCTGTGGCCGCCTGCCCAGCGAACTTCGCCCCTGCGCCAGCTGCCCCGCACCTGCCGCCGGCTGCAGCGCCCGTTCTGTCGCGACCCCGCCTCCACCGGGTTCCCGAGCCGCTGGCCTCCGCCCCACTCCGGCTGTATCCAGCCTCCGCCTCCTCTGCGCACCAGGCCAGGGCTGGCTCCGAGTCTCCCACGCCGGCTGCAGCCTTGCCTCCCCTGGCCGGCTCCTGCGTCCCCTCCGCCTGGTCCCGCCGTTAGGTTCCCCGCCCGGCTCCTCTTCTGGCCGGCTTCGCCCGCCCGCCTACTGGCGCGTTAGCACCCTCACCGCCTCAACCACCGGGGTCCTCCGCCGACTGGTCGCGCCTGCAGGCCCTTTGCCTCCAGCCACCTGCGCGCCCGCGTCCCGAACTCGGCCTCCCGACGCCGGCGCTGCTTGACCCCGCGTCCGGCCTCTCCGCCCCGACTCCACCCCGCCGGATGCCCCGCGCCGGGTCCTCTGCGCCGGCTCCGGCTCCCCGGTGTCCGGCTGGGTCCAAGCCATCGCCTCCGTCCGCTCCGCACACAGCGCCGGCTCCGCCTCCGCTCCGGCCGGCTTCCCGCAACCCGGCTAGCCGGCTCCCGCAACCCGGCTGGCCGGCTCCCGCGCGCCGGCTTCCCCGGCATCCCGGACTCCTCCGTCCGTCTTGCCCTTGGCCGACTGCTACTCCGCGCCTGCATCGCACCGCCCACCCGGACGGCCGGCTCCGCCGCGCACCCGGATGGCCGGTTCCGCCCCGCACCCGGCTCCCCCTGCTGCCGGCTGCTGTGCTCCAGGTCCAGCCGCCTGTGCGGCCGAGTGCCCAGAACAGAGTAAGAAAAGTCAGGCCGGCTGAAAAAAAATGTGTGTGTGCGTCCGGCTGCCCAGAGTCGGGTAAAGAAAAGGCCGGGTGCCAAGCCGGCTGACTCAAAAAAAAGGAAAAAGAGAAAAGAGATCGGCTGGGACAAAGAGAAGAAAAGGCAAACCCGTCCGGATGACCCGTCCATCTGCTTCGCCACTTGGACGGTCAGTCGTAACCCGCGCTGCCAGCTGTGCCAAGCCGGCTGGACTGCCTCCTGCTCCGACGACGCACCCAGCGGGTGCGCTGACGTGCCCCCGCGAGAGAGAGAGAAGACAAAGTAGTCGCCGGGAGATCCGGCCCGACTGCTCAGCAGTCGGCCCGAATCTCGGGGGCTACACCCAGCGGGTGCGCTGACGCGCCCCCATGAGAGAGAGAAGACAAAGTAGTCGCCGGGAGATCCGGCCCGACTGCTCAGCAGTCGGCCCGAATCTCGGGGGCTACACCCAGCGGGTGCGCTGACGCGCCCCCGCGAGGAAGAAGACAAAGTAGTCGCCGGGAGATCCGGCCCGACTGCTCAGCAGTCGGCCTGAATCTCGGGGGCTACACCCGGCGAGTGCACTGACGCGCCCCCGTGCGAGAGAGAAGACAAAGTAGTTGCCGGAAGATCCGGCCCGACTGCTCAGCAGTCGTCCCGAATCTCGGGGGCTACACCCAGCGGGTGCGCTGGCGCGCCCCCGCGAAGATTGCAGACAAGAGAAGAGTTTCGTCCGGTTGCCAGCAGCCGGCAGAAGAGAAAAAGAAGAAAAAGGGCGCTGCAAGATGCCTTGCCGCATGGCCGGTCGAGCCTGACCGGCCGGAACCCCCCTTCGAGCACCCGGGGGCTCGAAGGCTACACCCAGCGGGTGCGCCGACGCGCTCCGTGAGCGCCGAGTCGCGCCGGCTGTTTTCGACGACCGCGACTACACAAAAATCAATGTGAGCTCCTCGCCCGCATATTTTTGCATCACGCAAGCACGGATAACCCCGAGCGATGCTCGGGTGCTATCTCCGCATTTTTTATTACAGTTGCATCACTGTTCGCCCCGGCGCCAGCCAGAGTTGGCCCGGGGGCTGGCCGCTTGGCCTGAGACGTTAGTTCCCGCAGACGGCTTAGTAGCGTGCGCAGTACCAAAGGCTCACTCTTAGTCACAGACTGCAGAGCGGCTGTCCGGCTAGCAAGGGTGAATGCTGGAGGCCACCCACGCAAAAAACGTCCGGGAAGAAAAACGGTACGGGCGACCCGGCCGTTTTCGTTTACAAGTATCTACTCGGTTGAATCTGCTCCTAGACTCTGAGTACTGTACACTCCACTTCGCGGCCCACTCTTAGCCACAAACCGCAGAGCGGCTGTCCGGCAAGCAAGAGCACAAGCCAAAAAGCGGAGGGAACACGAAAAAGATTAAGGGGGCTCGGACGAAACCGAGTCGGCACCCTCCACATAAAACTTGCAATGCTAAAAGCAAACATTTGATATATCTGCATGGACTAACTTTGTCTTTTTTCATGATCATTTCCATGAACACTCGCCAAAAAACCTCCGCCCAACTTTGCCAAGTTGCCCGGAGGCTTGGGGGCTACTGTCGGAGTAATCGACCACGGGTATCCCGAGGACGGCAAGAAGATATTTCAAGACATCGGGGCTAGCAAAGCCCCTCAGTCCGACTGCGCCAGCCAGCCGGCTGCCGACTGCGCCAACCAGCCGGCTGCCGACTGCAGCACGAGTCGACACCGACAAGACCCTGACACGATGGCCATACCGCGGACAAGACGGCTGTACCCGGACACTGCTGAGCAATAGTGATACACTGTAGCAGGTGTGAGATGTCACATCGTTGTCTCCCAAATAGTGAAATTGGTCACATGGGCCATCCCTTGTCCTCTGGGCTCCCCTTTATAAGGAGCACCAGGGGAGGCTCACGGCCAGGGGCGCCTCTATGGCCTCTTGGCCATTCACTCCCACGCATGCATGCTAGCTAGCAAGATGGCTAGCTAGCTCACGCCCACATCCATCCATCCATGCATACACACTCTCACGTACACACCCACGGCCAAGTGCCATTCGGCCACTAGAGCTTGCATGCTCATCCGGCCACCCGCATATATACGAGGCCAGATGCCTATGGCACTGACCTCAGATACAACTCTAGGAGCAACTCTGTACCAGATATACCAGATACGCTCAGACATGCAGCAGTAGGAGTATTATCTCTCCGGAGAGCTCCTAAGTTGGGTAAACCACCGCGTGCTACTCGCATACCCGCTCCCGGGCCTATCAGCAGCAGTCTTACCCACACACTAAGCCCTTGTGGCATCTGTCGACTCGCAAGCCCCCCGTGAGACATTACCGTCAGCGTCAGTCTTCTTCTTGAAGATCCATTTATTCTCAATTGCTTGCTGATCAATGGAAAAGTCAACCAAAGTCCACACTTTGTTCTCATACATGGATCCCATCTCAGATTTCATGGTTTCAAGCCATTTTGCGGAATCTGGGCTCACCATCGCTTCTTCATAGTTCGTAGGTTCATCATGATCTAGTAGCATGACTTCCAGAACAGGATTACCGTACCACTCTGGTGCGGATCTTACTCTGGTTGATCTACGAGGTTCAGTAATAACTTGATCTGAAGTTTCATGATCATCATCATTAACTTCCTCACTAATTGGTATAGTCGTCACAGGAACCGGTTTCTGTGATGAGCTACTTTCCAATAAGGGAGCAGGTACGGTTACCTCATCAAGTTCCACTTTCCTCCCACTCACTTCTTTCGAGAGAAACTCCTTCTCTAGAAAGGATCCATTCTTAGCAACGAATGTCTTGCCTTCGGATCTGTGATAGAAGGTGTACCCAACAGTCTCCTTTGGGTATCCTATGAAGACACATTTCTCCTTTAGGTTCGAGCTTATCAGGTTGAAGTTTTTTCACATAAGCATCGCAGCCCCAAACTTTAAGAAACGACAACTTTGGTTTCTTGCCAAACCACAGTTCATAAGGCGTCGTCTCAACGGATTTCGATGGTGCCCTATTTAACATGAATGCGGCCGTCTCTAAAGCATAACCCCGAAACGATAGCGGTAAATCAGTAAGAGACATCATAGATCACACCATATCTAGTAAAGTACGATTACGACGTTCGGACACACCATTACGCTGTGGTGTTTCGGGTGGCGTGAGTTGCGAAACTATTCCGCTTTGTTTCAAATGTAGACCAAACTCGTAACTCAAATATTCTCCTCCACGATCAGATCGTAGAAACTTTATTTTCTTGTTACGATGATTTTCAACTTCACTCTGAAATTCTTTGAACTTTTCAAATGTTTCAGACTTATGTTTCATCAAGTAGATATACCCATATCTGCTTAAATCATCTGTGAAGGTGAGAAAATAACGATATCCGCCACGAGCCTCAACATTCATTGGACCACATACATCTGTATGTATGATTTCCAACAAATCTGTTGCTCTCTCCACAGTACCGGAGAACAGCGTTTTAGTCATCTTGCCCATGAGGCACAGTTCGCAAGTACCAAGTGATTCATAATCAAGTGGTTCCAAAAGTCCATCAGTATGGAGTTTCTTCATGCGCTTTACACCGATATGACCTAAACGGCAGTGCCACAAATAATTTGCACTATCATTATCAACTCTGCATCTTTTTGCTTCAACATTATGAATATGTGTATCACTACTATCGAGATTCATCAAAAATAGACCACTCTTCAAGGGTGCATGACCATAAAAGATATTACTCATATAAATAGAACAACCATTATTCTCTGATTTAAATGAATAACCGTCTCGCATCAAACAAGATCCAGATATAATGTTCATGCTCAACGCTGGCACCAAATAACAATTATTTAGGTCTAAAACTAATCCCGAAGGTAGATGTAGAGGTAGCGTGCCGACCGCGATCACATCGACTTTGGAACCATTTCCCACGCGCATCGTCACCTCGTCCTTGGCCAGTGTTCGCTTAATCTGTAGTCCCTGTTTCGAGTTGCAAATATTAGCAACAGAACCAGTATCAAATACCCAGGTGCTACTGCGAGCTCTAGTAAGGTACACATCAATAACATGTATATCACATATACCTTTGTTCACCTTGCCATCCTTCTTATCCGCCAAATACTTGGGGCAGTTCCGCTTCCAGTGACGAGTCTGCTTGCAGTAGAAGCACTCAGTTTCAGGCTTAGGTCCAGTCTTGGGTTTCTTCTCCTGAGCAGCAACTTGTTTGCTGTTCTTCTTGAAGTTCCCCTTCTTCTTCCCTTTGCCCTTTTTCTTGAAACTGGCGGTCTTATTGACCATCAACACTTGATGCTCCTTCTTGATTTCTACCTCCGCAGCCTTTAGCATTGCGAAGGGCTCGGGAATCGTCTTATCCATCCCTTGCATGTTATAGTTCATCACGAAGCTTTTGTAGCTTGGTGGCAGTGATTGAAGAACTCTGTTAATGACACTATCAATAGGAAGATTAACTCCTAGTTGAGTCAAGTGATTATGATACCTAGACATTTTGAGTATATGTTCACTGACAGAACTATTCTCCTCCATCTTGCAGCTATAGAACTTATTGGAGACTTCATATCTCTCAATCCCGGCATTTGCTTGAAATATTAACTTCAACTCCTGGAACATCTCATATGCTCCATGACATTCAAAACGTCGTTGAAGTCCCGATTCTAAGCCGTAAAGCATGGCACACTGAACTATTGAGTAGTCATCAGCTTTGCTCTGCCAGATGTTCATAACATCTGGTGTTGCTCCTGCAGCAGGCCTGGCACCCAGCGGTGCTTCCAGGACGTAATTCGTCTATGCAGCAATGAGGATAATCCTCAAGTTACGGACCCAGTCCGTGTAATTGCTACCATCATCTTTCAACTTTGCTTTCTCAAGGAACGCATTAAAATTCAACGGAACAACAGCACGGGCCATCTATCTACAATCAAACATAGACAAGCAAAATACTATCAGGTACTAAGTTCATGATAAATTTAAGTTCAATTAATCATATTACTTAAGAACTCCCACTTAGAAAGACATCCCTCTAATCTTCTAAGTGATCACGTGATCCAAATCAACTAAACCATAACCGATCATCACGTGAAATGGAGTAGCTTTCAATGGTGAACACCAATATGTTGATCATGTCTACTATATGATTCACGCTCGACCTTTAGGTCTCAGTGTTCCAAGGACATATCTGCATATGCTAGGCTCGTCAAGTTTAACCTGAGTATTCTGCGTGTGCAAAAACTGGCCCGCACCCGTTGTAGATGGACGTAGAGCTTATCACACCCGATCATCACCTGGTGTCTGGGCACGACGAACTTTGGCAATGGTACATACTCAGGGAGAACACTTTTATCTTGAAACTTAGTGAGAGATCATCTTATAATGCTACCGTCAATCAAAGCAAGATAAGATGCATAAAAGATAAACATCACATGCAATCAATATAAGTGATATGATATGGCCATCATCATCTTGTGCTCGTGATCTCCATCTCCGAAGCACCTTCATGATCACCATCGTCACCGGCGCGACACCTTGATCTCCATCGTAGCATCGTTGTCGTCTCGCCAATCTTATGCTTCCACGACTATCGCTACCGCTTAGTGATAAAGTAAAGCATTACAGGGCGATTGCATTGCATACAATAAAGCGACAACCATATGGCTCCTGCCAGTTGCTGATAACTCGGTTACAAAACATTATCATCTCATACAATAAAATTTAGCATCATGTCTTAACCATATCACATCACAACATGCCCTGCAAAAACAAGTTAGACGTCCTCTACTTTGTTGTTGCAAGTTTTACGTGGCTGCTACGGGCTTAGCAAGAACCGTTCTTACCTACGCATCAAAATCACAATGATAGTTTGTCAAGTTGATACTGTTTTAACCTTCGCAAGGACCGGGCGTAGCCACACTTGGTTCAACTAAAGTTGGAGAAACCGACACCCGCCAGCCACCTGTGTGCAAAGCACGTCGGTAGAACCAGTCTTGCGTAAGCGTACGCGTAATGTCGGTCCGGGCCGCTTCATCCAACAATACCGCCGAACCAAATTATGACATGCCGGTAAGCAGTATGACTCATATCGCCCACAACTCACTTGTGTTCTACTCGTGCATATAACATCAACGCATAAAACCTGGCTCGGATGCCACTACTGGGGAATGTAGTAATTTCAAAAATTTTCCTACGCACACGCAAGATCATGGTGATGCATAGCAACGAGAGGGGAGAGCATCATATACGTACCCTCGTAGACCGAAAGCGGAAGCGTTAGCACAACGCGGTTGATGTAGTCGTATGTCTTCACGATCCGACCGATCCAAGTACCGAACGCACGGCACCTCCGAGTTGAGCACATGTTCAGCTCGATGACGTCCCGCGAACTCCAATCCAGTAGAGCTTCATGGGAGAGTTCCGTTAGCACGACGGCGTGGTCATGATGATGATGTTCTACCATCGCAGGGCTTCGCCTAAGCACTGCTACGATATGATCGAGGTGGATTATGGTGGAAGGGGGCACCGCACACGGCTAAGAGATCAAGAGATCAATTGTTGTGTCTATGGGGTGCCCCCTGGCCACGTATATAAAGGAGTGGAGGAGGAGGGGGCCGGCCAAGAGGAGGAGGCGCGCCCAAGGGGGGGCAATCCTACTCCAAGTAGGTTTTTCCCCCTTTCCTATTCCAACTAGGAGAAGGGGGAAGGAGGAGGTGGAGAGAGGGAAGGAGAAGGGGGGCCGCGCCCCCTTCCCTTTCCCAATTCAGATTGGGGAAAGGGGGCTGCGCGCCACCTCCTGCTGCCTCTCCTCTTCCACTACTTTGGGCCCATGAGGCCCAATAACCCCCCCCCCCCCGGGGGGGGGGGGGTCCGGTACTCCAGTATATATCCGATAACCCCCGGAACCATTCCGATGTCTGAATATAGTCGTCCAATATATCAATCTTCATGTCTTGACCATTTTGAGACTCCTCGTCATGTCCGTGATCACATCCGGGACTCCGAACAACCTTCGGTACATCAAAACTCATAAACTCATAATATAACCGGCATCGAAACGTTAAGCGTGCGGACCCAACGGGTTCAAGAACTATGTAGACATGACCGAGACATGTCTCCGGTCAATAACCAATAGCGGAACCTGGATGCTCATGTTGGCTCCCACATATTCTATGAAGATCTTTACTAGTCAGACCGCATAACAACATACGTTGTTCCCTTTGTCATCGGTATGTTACTTGCCCGAGATTCGATCGTCGATATCTCAATACGTAGTTCAATCACGTTACCGGCAAGTCTCTTTACTCATTCCGTAATACATCATTCCGCAACTAACTCATTTCAATGCTTGCAAGGCTTAAGTGATGTGCATTACCGAGAGGGCCCAGAGATACCTCTCCGACAATCGGAGTGACAAATCCTAATCTCAAAATACGCCAACCCAACAAGTACCTTTGGAGACCCTTGTAGAACACCTTTATAATCACCCAGTTACGTTGTGACGTTTGGTAGCACACAAAGTGTTCCTCCGGTAAACGGGAGTTGCATAATCTCATAGTCATAGGAACATGTATAAGTTATGAAGAAATAGCAAACTAGCAACAAACTAAAGCTATCAAGTGCTAAGCTAACGAAATGCGGTCAAGTCATCATATCATCTCCTAATGATGTGATCCCGCTTAATCAAATGACAACTCATGTCTATGGTTAGGAAACATAACCATCTCGATCAACAAGCTAGTTAAGTAGAGGCATACTAGTGACACTCTGTTTGTCTATGTATTCACACATGTATTATGTTTCCGGTTAATACATTTCTAGCATGAATAACATTTATCATGATATAAGGAAATAAATAATAACTTTATTATTGCCTCTAGGATATATTTCATTCAGTTGGAATATACAAGCCAAGTTCTATAATGAAAAATTCGCACTAGTATATGAAAGTGATAATATGAGAGACTCTCTACTATGAAGATCATGGTGCTACTTTGAAGCACAAGTGTGGTAAAAGGATAGTAACATTCTCCCTTCTCTCTTTTTCTCTCATTTTTTTGGGCCTTCTCTTTTTTATGGCCTTCCTTTTTTATACCTCACTTGGGACAATGCTCTAATAATGATGATCATCACACTTCTATTTATTTACAACTCAATGCTTACAACTCGATACTAGAACAAAGATGACTATATGAATGCCTCCGGTGGTGTACCGGGATATGCAATGAACCAAGAGTGACATGTATGAATGAATTATGAACGATGGCTTTGCCACAAATACTATGTCAACTACATGATAATGCTAAGCAATATGGCAATGATGAATGTGTCATGATAAACGGAATGGTGGAAAGTTGCATGGCAATATATCTCGGAATGGCTATGGAAATGCCATAATAGGTAGGTATGGTGGCTGTTTTAAGGAAGATATAAGGAGGTTTATGTGTGAAAGAGCGTAACATATCACGGGGTTTGGATGCACCGGCGAAGTTTGCGCCAACTCTCAATGTGAGAAAGGGAAATGCACGGTACCAAAGAGGCTAGCAAGGATGGAAGGGTGATATTGCGTATAATCCATGGACTCAACATTAGTCATAAAGAACTCACATACTTATTGCAAAAATCTACAAGTCATCAAAAACCTCGGCACTACGCGCATGCTCCTAGGGGGATAGAATGGTTGGAAAAGACCATCGCTCATCCCCGACCGCCACTCATAAGGAAGACAATCAAATAACACCTCATGCTTCAATTTTTTTGCATAATGTCTACCATACGTGCATGCTACGGGACTTGCAAACTTCAACACAAGTACTTCTCAATTTCACAACTACTCAACTAGCATGACTTTGATATTATTACCTCCATATCTCAAAATAATCATCAAGCATCAAACTTTTCTTAGTATTCAACACACTCATACGAAAGTTTTATTATTAATCTTGCATACCAAGCATATTAGGATTTTAAGCAAATTACCATGCTATTAATACTCTCAAAATAATCTAAGTGAAGCATGGGGGATCAATAGTTTCTATAAAAAAATCCACCACCATGCTCTAAAAGATATAAGTGAAGTACTAGAGCAAAACTATAAAGCTCAAAAGATATAAGTGAAGCACATAGAGTATTCTATCAAATTCCAAATCATGTATGGCTCTCTCAAAAGGTGTGTACAGCAAGGATGATTGTGGTAGACTAACAAGCAAAGACTCATAAAAGACGCTCCAAGCAAAACACATATCATGTGGTGAATAAAAATATAGCTCCAAGTAAAGTTACCGAGAGAAGTAGACGAAAGAGGGGATGCCTTCTGGGGCATCCCCAAGCTTTGGCTTTTAGGTGTCCTTAGACTATCTTGGGGGTGCCATGGGCATCCCCAAGCTTAGACTCTTTGTGTTGGAAATATGCCCTAGAGGCAACAATAAAATGATTATTATATTTCCTTGTTCATGATAATTGTCTATTATTCATGCTATAATTGTATTGTCCGGAAATCGTAATACATGTGTGAATACATAGACCATAATGTGTCCCTAGTGAGCCTCTACTTGACTAGCTCGTTGATCAAAAGATAGTCATGGTTTCCTGGCTATGGACATGGGGATGTCATTGATAACGGGATCACATCATTAGGAGAATGATGTGATGGACAAGACCCAAACCTAAGCATAGCACAAAGATCGTGTAGTTCGTTTGCTGTAGCTTCTCTGGATGTCAAGTATCATTTCCTTAGACCATGAGATTGTGCAACTCTCGGATACCGTAGGAGTGCCTTGGGTGTGCCAAACGTCACAACGTAACTGGGTGACTCTAAAGGTACATTACAGGTATCTCCGAAAGTGTCTGTTGGGTTGGCACGAATCGAGACTGGGATTTGTCACTCCGTATGACGGAGAGGTATCTCTGGCCCCACTCGGTAATGCATCATCATAATGAGCTCAATGTGATCAAGTGGTTGATCACGGGATCATGCATTACGGTACGAGTAAAGTGACTTGTCGGTAACGAGACTGAACAAGGTATTGGGATACCGACGATCGAGTCTCGGGCAAGTAACGTACCGATTGACAAAGGGAATTGAGTACGGGATTGATTAGGTCCTCGACATCGTGGTTCATCCGATGAGATCATCGAGGAGCATGTGGGAGCCAACATGGGTATCCAGATCCCACTGTTGGTTATTGACCAGAGAGTCGTCTCGGTCATGTCTGCTTGTCTCCCGAACCCGTAGGGTCTACACACTTAAGGTTCGGTGACGCTAGGGTTGTATAGATATGAGTATGCAGTAACCAGAAAGTTGTTCGGAGTCTCGGATGAGATCCTGGACGTCACGAGGAGTTCCGGAATAATCCGGAGGTAAAGAATTATATATGGGAAGTTGTCATACGGTCACCGGAAAGGTTCGGGGGCATATCGGTATTGTATCGGGGCCACCGGAGGGGTTCCGGGGGTCCACCGGGAGGGGCAACCTCTCCCGGAGGGCCTTATGGGCTGTATGAGGAAGGGATCCAGCCCAAAGTGGGCTGGGGCGCCACTCCCCCTAGGGCCCATGCGCCTAGGGTTGGGGGAAACCCTAAGGGGGGGCGCCCCCTTGCTTGGGGGGCAAGCCCTCCTCCCCTTGGCCGCCGCCCCCCCTCTAGATCTCATCTAGAGGGGTCGGCCCCCTTCCCCCTTCCCCTATAAATAGAGGGGTGAGGGGAGGGCTGCAGAGGACATCCAAGGCGCAGCCCCTCCCCTCCCCAACACATCTCCTCCTCTGTCACGAGCTTGGCGAAGCCCTGCCGGAGTACTGCTGCTCCACCACCACCACGCCGTCGTGCTGCTGCTGGAGCCATCTTCCTCAACCTCTCCTTTCCCCTTGCTGGATCAAGAAGGAGGAGACGTCACGCTGACCGTACGTGTGTTGAACGCGGAGGTGCCATCCGTTCGGCGCTAGGATCTCCGGTGATTTGGATCACGTCGAGTATGACTTCCTCATCCCCGTTCTTTGAACGCTTCCATGAGTGATCTACAAAGGTATGCAGACGCAATCCGATCACTCGTTGCTAGATGAACTCATAGATGGATCTTGGTGAAACCGTAGGAAATTTTTTGTTTTCTGCAACGTTCCCCAACAGTGGTATCAGAGCTAGGTCTATGCGTAGTTCTCCTTGCACGAGTAGAACACAATTTTTTGTGGGCGTAGATGTTGTCAACTTTCTTGCCGCTACTAGTCTTATCTTGCTTCAGCGGTATTGTGGGATGAAGCGGCCCGGACCGACCTTACACGTACGCTTACGTGAGACTGGTTCCACCGACTGACATGCACTAGTTGCATAAGGTGGCTAGCGGGTGTCTGTCTCTCCCACTTTAGTTGGAGCAGATTCGATGAAAAGGGTCCTTATGAAGGGTAAATAGAAGTTGAAAAATCACGTTGTGGCTATTACGTAGGTAAGAAAACATTCTTGCTAGAACCCTTTTGCAGCCACGTAAAACTTGCAACAACAATTAGAGGACGTCTAACTTGTTTTTGCAGCAAGTGATTTGTGATGTGATATGGCCAAAGTTGTGATGAATGATGAATGATATATATGTGATGTATGAGATCATGTTCTTGTAATAGGAATCATGACTTGCATGTCGATGAGTATGACAACCGGCAGGAGCCATAGGAGTTGTCTTTATTTTTTGTATGACCTGCGTGTCATTGAGAAACGCCATGTAAATTACTTTACTTTATTGCTAAACGCGTTAGCCGTAGTAGTAGAAGTAATAGTTGGCGAGCAACTTCATGGAGACACGATGATGGAGATCATGATGATGGAGATCATGGTGTCATGCCGGTGACAAGATGATCATGGAGCCCCAAGATGGAGATCAAAGGAGCTATGTGATATTGGCCATATCATGTCACTATTATTATTTGATTGCATGTGATGTTTATCATGTTTTTGCATCTTGTTTACTTAGAACGACGGTAGTAAATAAGATGATCCCTCATAATAATTTCAAGAAAGTGTTCCCCCTAACTGTGCGCCGTTGCGACAGTTCGTTGTTTCGAAGCACCACGTGATGATCGGGTGTGATAGATTCCAACGTTCACATACAACGGGTGTAAGACAGATTTACACACGCAATACACTTAGGTTGACTTGATGAGCCTAGCATGTACAGACATGGCCTCGGAACACAGAAGACCGAAAGGTCGAGCATGAGTCGTATAGAAGATACGATCAACATGAAGATGTTCACCGATGTTGACTAGTCCGTCTCACGTGATGATCGGACACGGCCTAGTCAACTCGGATCATGTTATACTTAGATGACTGGAGGGATGTCTATCTAAGTGGGAGTTCATTGAATAATTTGATTAGATGAACTTAATTATCATGAACTTAGTCTAAAATCTTTACAATATGTCTTGTAGATCAAATGGCCAATGTTGTCCTCAACTTCAACGCGTTCCTAGAGAAAACCAAGCTGAAAGACGATGGCAGCAACTATACAGACTGGGTACGGAACCTGAGGATCATCCTCATAGCTGCCAAGAAAGATTATGTCCTAGAAGCACCGCTAGGTGACGCACCCGTCCCACAAAACCAAGACGTTATGAACGCTTGGCAGACACGTGCTGATGATTACTCCCTCGTTCAGTGCGGCATCCTTTACAGCTTAGAACCGGGGCTCCAAAAGCGTTTTGAGCGACACAGAGCATATGAGATGTTCGAAGAGCTGAAAATGGTTTTCCAAGCTCATGCCCGGGTCGAGAGATATGAAGTCTCCGACAAGTTCTTCAGCTGTAAGATGGAGGAAAATAGTTCTGTCAATGAGCACATACTCAAAATTTCTGGGTTGCATAACCGCTTGACTCAGCTGGGAGTTAATCTCCCGGATGACGTGGTCATTGACAGAATCCTTTAGTCGCTTCCACCAAGCTACAAGAGCTTTGTGATGAACTTCAATATGCAGGGGATGGAAAAGACCATTCCTGAAGTATTTGCAATGCTGAAATCAGCAGAGGTAGAAGTCAAAAAGGAACATCAAGTGTTGATGGTGAATAAAACCACTATGTTCAAGAAAGGCAAGGGTAAGAAGAACTTCAAGAAGGACGGCAAGGGAGTTGCCGCACCCGGTTAGCAAGCTGCCGGGAAGAAGCCAAAGAATGGACCCAAGCCCGAGATTGAGTGCTTTTATTGCAAGGGAAGTGGTCACTGGAAGCGGAACTGCCCCAAATACTTAGCGGACAAGAAGGCCGGCATCACAAAAGGTATATGTGATATACATGTACTTGATGTGTACCTTACCAGTACTCATAGTAGCTCCTGGGTATTTGATACCGGTGTGGTTGCTCACATTTGTAACTCAAAGCAGGAGCTGCGAAATAAGTGGAGACTGGCGAAGGACGAGGTGACGATGCGCGTCGGGAATGGTTCCAAGGTCGATGTGATCGCCATCGGCACACAACCTCTACATTTACCTACGGGATTAGTTTTAAACCTCAATAATTGTTATTTAGTGCCAGCTTTGAGCATGAACATTGTATTAGGATCTCGTTTAATACGAGATGGCTACTCATTTAAATCCGAGAATAATGGTTGTTCTATTTATATGAGAGATATGTTTTATGGTCATGCTCCGATGGTGAATGGTTTATTCTTAATGAATCTCGAGCGTAATGCTACACATATTCATAGTGTGAATACCAAAAGATGTAAGGTTGATAATGATAGTCCCACATACTTGTGGCACTACCGCCTTGGTCACATAGGTGTCAAACGCATGAAGAAGCTCCATGCAGATGGACTTTTAGAGTCTCTTGATTACGAATCATTTGACACGTGCGAACCATGCCTCATGGGTAAAATGACCAAGACTCCATTCTCAGGCACAATGGAGCGAGCAACCAACTTATTGGAAATCATACATACCGATGTGTGCGGTCCAATGAGTGTTGAGGCTCGCGGTGGCTATCGTTATGTTCTCACCCTCACTGATGACTTGAGTAGATATGGGTATGTCTACTTAATGAAACACAAGTCTGAGACCTTTGAAAAGTTCAAGGAATTTCAGAGTGAGGTTGAGAATCAACATGACAGGAAAATCAAGTTCTTGCGATCAGATCGTGGGGGAGAATACTTGAGTCACGAATTTGGCACACACTTAAGAAAATGTGGAATAGTTTCACAACTCACGCCGCCTGGAACACCTCAGCGTAATGGTGTGTCCGAACGTCGTAATCGCACTCTATTAGATATGGTGCGATCTATGATGTCTCTTACCGATTTACCGCTATCATTTTGGGGCTATGCTTTAGAGACTGCCGCATTCACTTTAAATAGGGCTCCGTCAAAATCCATTGAGATGACACCGTATGAATTATGGTTTGGAAAGAAACCTAAGCTGTCGTTTCTAAAAGTTTGGGGATGCGATGCTTATGTCAAGAAACTTCAACCTGAAAAGCTCGAACCCAAGTCGGAAAAATGCGTCTTCATAGGATACCCTAAAGAAACTGTTGGGTATACCTTCTACCTCAGATCCGAAGGCAAGATCTTTGTTGCCAAGAATGGGTCCTTTCTAGAGAAAGAGTTTCTCTCGAAAGAAATAAGTGGGAGGAAGGTAGAACTTGATGAAGTATTACCTCTTGAACCGGTAAGTGGCGCAGCTCAAGAAAATGTTCCTGAGGTGCCTGCACCGACTAGAGAGGAAGTTGTTGATGATAATCATGAAACTTCAGATCAAGTTGCTACTGAACTTCGTAGGTCCACAAGGACACGTTCCGCACCAGAGTGGTACGGCAACCCTGTCTTGGAAATCATGTTGTTAGACAACAATGAACCTTCAAACTATGAAGAAGCGATGGCAGGCCCGGATTCCGACAAATGGTTGGAAGCCATGAAATCCGAGATAGGATCCATGTATGAAAACGAAGTATGGACTTTGACTGACTTGCCCGTTGATCGGCGAGCCATAGAAAATAAATGGATCTTTAAGAAGAAGACAGACGCGGATGGTAATGTGACCATCTATAAAGCACGGCTTGTCGCTAAGGGTTATCGACAAGTTCAAGGGGTTGACTACGATGAGACTTTCTCACCCGTAGCGAAGATGAAGTCCGTCCGAATCATATTAGCAATTGCCGCATTCTATGATTATGAAATTTGGCAAATGGACGTCAAAATGGCATTCCTTAATGGTTACCTTAAGGAAGAATTGTATATGATGCAACCGGAAGGTTTTGTCGATCCTAAGAATGCTGACAAGGTGTGCAAGCTCCAACGCTTGATTTATGGGCTGGTGCAAGCATCTCGGAGTTGGAACATTCGCTTTGATGAGATGATCAAAGCGTTTGGGTTTATGCAGACTTATGGAGAAGCCTGCATTTACAAGAAAGTGAGTGGGAGCTCTGTAGCATTTCTCATATTGTATGTGGATGACATACTGTTGATGGGAAATGATATAGAATTCTTGGAAAGCATAAAGGCCTATTTGAACAAGTGTTTTTCAATGAAGGACCTTGGAGAAGCTGCTTATATATTAGGCATCAAGATCTATAGAGACAGATCGAGACGCCTCATTGGTCTTTCACAGAGTATGTACCTTGACAAGATATTGAAGAAGTTCAAAATGGATCAGTCAAAGAAGGGGTTCTTGCCTGTATTGCAAGGTACGAGATTGAGCTTGGCTCAATGCCCGACCACAGCAGAAGATAGAGAAAAGATGAGTGTCGTCCCCTATGCCTCGGCCATAGGGTCTATCATGTATGCTATGCTGTGTACCAGACCTGATGTAAACCTTGCCGTGAGTTTGGTAGGAAGGTACCAAAGTAATCCCGGCATGGAACACTGGACAGCGGTCAAAAATATCCTGAAGTACCTGAAAAGGACTAAGGAAATGTTTCTCATTTATGGAGGTGACGAAGAGCTTGTCGTAAAGGGTTACGTCGATGCTAGCTTCGACACAGATCTGGGTGACTCTAAGTCACAAACCGGATAAGTGTATATTTTGAATGGTGGGGCAGTAAGCTGGTGCAGTTGCAAGCAAAGCGTTGTGGCGGGATCTAGATGTGAAGCAGAGTACATGGCAGCCTCGGAGGCAGCACATGAAGTAGTCTGGGTGAAGGAGTTCATTACCGACCTAGGAGTCATACCCAATGCGTCGGGCCCGATGACTCTCTTCTGTGACAACACTGGAGCTATTGCCCTTGCCAAGGAGCCCAGGTTTCACAGGAAGACCAGGCATATCAAGCGTCGCTTCAACTCCATTCATGAAAGTGTTCAAAATGGAGACATAGAGATTTGTAAAATACATACGGACCTGAATGTAGCAGATCCGTTGACTAAACCTCTCCCTAGAGCAAAACATGATCAACACCAGAATTCCATGGGTGTTCGATTCATCACAATGTAACTAGATGATTGACTCTAGTGCAAGTGGGAGACTGTTGGAAATATGCCCTAGAGGCAATAATAAAATGATTATTATATTTCCTTGTTCATGATAATTGTCTATTATTCATGCTACAATTGTACTGTCCGGAAATCGTAATACATGTGTGAATACATAGACCATAATGTATCCCTAGTGAGCCTCTAGTTGACTAGCTCGTTGATCAATATATAGTCATGGTTTCCTGGCTATGGACATGGGGATGTCATTGATAACGGGATCACATCATTAGGAGAATGATGTGATGGACAAGACCCAAACCTAAGCATAGCACAAAGATCGTGTAGTTCGTTTGCTGTAGCTTTTCTGGATGTCAAGTATCATTTCCTTAGACCATGAGATTGTGCAACTCCCGGATACCGTAGGAGTGCCTTGGGTGTGCCAAACGTCACAACATAACTGGGTGACTATAAAGGTACATTACAGGTATCTCCGAAAGTGTCTGTTGGATTGGCACGAATCGAGACTGGGATTTGTCACTCTGTATGACGGAGAGGTATCTCTGGGCCCACTCGGTAATGCATCATCATAATGAGCTCAATGTGATCAAGTGGTTGATCACGGGATCATGCATTACGGTACGAGTAAAGTGACTTGCCGGTAACGAGACTGAACAAGGTATTGGGATACCGACGATCGAGTCTCGGGCAAGTAACGTACCGATTGACAAAGGGAATTGAGTACGGGATTGATTAGGTCCTCGACATCGTGGTTCATCCGATGAGATCATCGAGGAGCATGTGGGAGCCAACATGGGTATCCAGATCCCGCTGTTGGTTATTGACCAGAGAGTCGTCTCGGTCATGTCTGCTTGTCTCCCGAACCCGTAGGGTCTACACACTTAAGGATCAGTGATGCTAGGGTTGTATAGATATGAGTATGCAGTAATCCGAAAGTTGTTCGGAGTCCCGGATGAGATCCTGGACGTCACGAGGAGTTCCGGAATAATCCGGAGGTAAAGAATTATATATGGGAAGTTGTCATACGGTCACCGAAAAGGTTCGGGGGCATATCGGTATTGTACCGGGGCCACCGGAGGGGTTCCGGGGGTCCACTGGGAGGGGCCACCTCTCCTGGAGGGCCTTATGGGCTGTATGAGGAAGGGATCCAGCCCAAAGTGGGCTGGGGCGCCACTCCCCCTAGGGCCCATGCGCCTAGGGTTGGGGGAAACCCTAAGGGAGGGCGCCCCCTTGCTTGGGGGGCAAGCCCCCCTCCCCTTGGCCGCCGCCCCCCTCTAGATCTCATCTAGAGGGGGCCGGCCCCCTTCCCCTATAAATAGAGGGGTGAGGGGAGGGCTGCAGAGGACATCCAAGGCGCAGCCCCTCCCCTCCCCAACACATCTCCTCCTCCGTCACGAGCTTGGCGAAGCCCTGCCGGAGTACTGCTGCTCCACCATCACCACGCCGTCGTCCTGCTGCTGGAGCCATCTTCCTCAACCTCTCCTTCCCCCTTGCTAGATCAAGAAGGAGGAGACTGTTGGGGAACGTAGTAATTTCAAAAATTTTCCTACGCACACGCAAGATCATGGTGATGCATAGCAATGAGAGGGGAGAGTGTTGTCTACGTACCCTTGTAGACCGCAACGGAAGCGTTGACACAACGTAGAGGAAGTAGTCGTATGTCTTCCAATCCGACCGATCCAAGCACCGTTACTCCGGCACCTCCGAGTTCTTGGCACACGTACAGCTCGATGACGCTCCCCGGGCTCCGATCCAGCAAAGCTTCGGGGATGAGTTTCGTCAGCACAACGGCGTGGTGACGATGATGATGTTCTACCAACGTAGGGCTTCGCCTAAGCACTACAACGATATGACCGAGGTGGAATATGGTGGAAGGGGGCACCGCACACGGCTAAGGAACGATCGCGAAGATCAACTTGTGTGTTCTAGGGTGCCCCCTTGCCTCCGTATATAAAGGATCCAAGGGGGGGGGGGTGCGGCCGGCGTAGAGGAGGCGCGCAGGAGGAGTCCTACTCCTACCGGGAGTAGGACTCCCCTCCCGTTCCTTGTCCAACTAGGAGAGGTGGAGGGAGAGAAGGAAAGGGGGGGCGCCGCCCCTCCCTCCTTGTCCAATTCGGACTAGGGGGAGAGGGGGCGCGCGGCCTGCCCTGGCAGCCCCTTCCTCTTCTCCACATTAGGCCCATAAGGCCCATTAACCCCCCGGGGGGTTCCGGTAACCCCCCAGTGCTCCGGTTTTATCCGAAACTTCCCCGGAACCCTTCCGGTGTCCGAATATAGTCGTCCAATATATCAATCTTTATGTCTCGACCATTTTGAGACTCCTCGTCATGTCCGTGATCACATCCGGGACTCCGAACTAACTTCGGTACATCAAAATGCATAAACTCATAATAACTGTCATCGTAACGTTAAGCGTGCGGACCCTACGGTTCGAGAACAATGTAGACATGACTGAGACAAATCTCCGGTCAATAACCAATAGCGGGACCTGGATGCCCATATTGGCTCCTACATATTCTACGAAGATCTTTATCGGTCTGACCGCATAACAACATACGTTGTTCCCTTTGTCATCGGTATGTTACTTGCCCGAGATTCGATCGTCGGTATCCAATACCTAGTTCAATCTCCTTACCGGCAAGTCTCTTTACTCGTTCCGTAATACATCATCTCGCAACCAACTATTAGTTGCAATGCTTGCAAGGCTTAAGTGATGTGCATTACCGAGAGGGCCCAGAGATACCTCTCCGACAATCGGAGTGACAAATCCTAATCTCGAAATACGCCAACCCAACATTTACCTTTGGAGACACCTGTAGAGCTCCTTTATAATCACCCAGTTACGTTGTGACGTTTGGTAGCACACAAAGTGTTCCTCCGGCAAACGGGAGTTGCATAATCTCATAGTCATAGGAACATGTATAAGTCATGAAGAAAGCAATAACAACATACTAAACGATCGGGTGCTAAGCTAATGGAATGGGTCATATCAATCAGATCATTCACTTAATGATGTGATCCCATTAATCAAATAACAACCACTTGTTCATGGTTAGGAAACATAACCACTTTGATTAACGAGCTAGTCAAGTAGAGGCATACTAGTGACACTTTGTTTGTCTATGTATTCACACATGTATTATGTTTCCGGTTAATATAATTCTAGCATGAATAATAAACATTTATCATGATTATAAGGAAATAAATAATAACTTTATTATTGCCTCTAGGGCATATTTCCTTCAGTCTCCCACTTGCACTAGAGTCAATAATCTAGTTCACATCGCCATGTGATTTAATAGCAATAGTTCACATCACCATGTGATTAACACCCATAGTTCACATCGATATGTGATCAACACCCAAAAGGGTTTACTAGAGTCAGTAATCTAGTTCACATCGCTATGTGATTAACACCCAAAGAGTACTAAGGTGTGATCATGTTTTGCTTGTGAGATAATTTTAGTCAACGGGTCTGCCATATTCAGATCCGTAAGTATTTTGCGAATTTCTATGTCAACAATGCTCTGCACGGAGCTACTCTAGCTTATTGCTCCCACTTTCAATATGTATCTAGATCGAGACTTAGAGTCATCCAGATCTGTGTCAAAAATTTGCATCGACGTAACTTTTTACGACGAACCTTTTTGTCACCTCCATAATTGAGAAATATTTCCTTATTCCACTAAGGATAATTTTGACCGCTGTCCAGTGATCTACTCTTAGATCACAATTGTACTCCCTTGCTTAACACAGTGTAGGGTATACAATAGATCTGGTACACAGCATGGCATACTTTATAGAACCTATGGCTGAGGCATAGGGAATGACTTTCATTCTATTTCTATCTTCTGCCGTGGTCGGGCTTTGAGTCTTACTCAATTTCACACCTTGCAACACAGGCAAGAACTCTTTATTTGACTATTCCATTTTGAACTACTTCAAAATCTTGTCAAGGTATGTACTCATTGAAAAACTTATCAAGCGTCTTGATCTATCTCTATAGATCTTGATGCTCAATATGTAAGCAGCTTTACCGAGGTCTTTCTTTGAAAAACTCCTTTCAAATATTCCTTTATGCTTTCCAGAAAATTATACATTATTTCCGATCAACAATATGTTGTTCACATATACTTATCAGAAATGTTGTAGTGCTCCCACTCACTTTCTTGTAAATACAGGCTTCACCACAAGTCTGTATAAAACTATATGCTTTGATCAACTTATCAAAGCGTATATTCCAACTCCGAGATTCTTGCACCAGTCCATAGATGGATCGCTGGAGCTTGCATATTTAGTTAACACCTTTAGGATCGACAAAACCTTCTAGTTGCATCGTATACAACTCTTCTTTAGTAAATCCATTAAGGAATGCAGTTTTGTTTATCCATTTGCCAGATTTCATAAAATGCGGCAATTGCTAACATGATTCGGACAGACTTAAGCATAGATATGAGTGAGAAAATCTCATCGTAGTCAACACCTTGAACTTGTCGAAAACCTTTTGCGACAATTCTAGCTTTGTAGATAGTAACACTACTATCAGCGTCCGTCTTCCTCTTGAAGATCCATTTATTTTCTATGGCTTGCCGATCATCGGGCAAGTCAACCAAAGTCCATACTTTGTTCTCATACATGGATCATATCTCAGATTTCATGGCCTCAAACCATTTCGCAGAATCTGGGCTCATCATCGCTTCCTCATAGTTCGCAAGTTCGTCATGGTCTAGTAACATGACTTCCAGAACAGGATTACCGTACCACTCTGGTGCGGATCTCACTCTGGTTTACCTACGAGACTTGGTAGTAACTTGATCTGAAGTTACATGATCATCATCATTAGCTTCCTCACTAATTGGTGTAGTAGTCACAGGAACAGATTTCTGTGATGAACTACTTTCCAATAATGGAGCAGGTACAGTTACCTCATCAAGTTCTACTTTCCTCCCACTCACTTCTTTCGAGAGAAACTCCTTCTCTAGAAAAACTCCGAATTTAGCAACAAAAGTCTTGCCTTTGGATTTGTGATAGAAGGTGTACCCAACAGTCTCCTTTGGGTATCCTATGAAGACATATTTCTCCGATTTAGGTTTGAGCTTATTAGGATGAAACTTTTTCATATAAGCATCACAACCCCAAACTTTAAGAAACGACAACTTTGGTTTCTTGCCAAACCACAGTTCAGATTGTGTCGTCTTCAACGGACTTAGATGGTGCCCTATTTAACTTGAATGCAGCTGTCTCTAATGCATAACCCCAAAACGATATTGGTAGATCGGTAAGAGACATAATAGATCGCACCATATCTGATAAAGTACGGTTATGACATTCGGACACACCATTATGCTGTGGTGTTCCAGGTGGCATGAGTTTGTGAAACTATTCCACATTGTTTTAATTGAAGACCAAACTCGTAACTCAAATATTTTACTTCTGCGATCATATCGTAGAAACTTTCATTTTTGTTACGATGATTCTCCACTTCACTCTGAAATTCTTTGAACTTTTCAAATGTTTCAGACCTTTGTTTCATCAAGTAGATATATTCATATCTGCTCAAATCATCTGTGAAGATCAGAAAATAATGATACCTATCGCGAGCCTCAATATTCATCGGACCACATACATCAGTATGTATGATTTCCAACAAATCTATTGCTCGCTCCATTGTTCCGAAGAACAGAGTCTTAGTCATCTTGCCCATGAGGCATGGTTCGTAAGCATCAATTGATTCATAATCAAGTGATTCCAAAAGCCCATCAGCATGGAGTTTCTTCATGCGCTTTACACCAATATGACCTAAACTGCAGTGCTACAAATAAGTTGCACTATCATTATTAACTTTGCATCTTTTGGTTTCAATATTATGATTATGTGTATCACTATGATCGAGATCCAACGAACTATTTTCATTGGGTGTGTAACCATATAAGGTTTTATTCATGTAAACAGAACAACAATTTATTCTCTTACTTAAATGAATAACCGTATTACAATAAACATGATCAAATCATATTCATGCTCAACGTAAACACCAAATAACACTTATTTAGGTTCAACACTAATCCCGAATTTATAGGGAGTGTGCGATGATGATCATATCAATCTTGGAACCACTTCCAACACACATCGTCACTTCACCCTTAACTAGTCTCTATTTATTCTACAACTCCCGTTACGAGTTACTAATCTTAGCAACTGGACTAGTATCAAATACTGAGGGGTTGCTATAAACACTAGTAAAGTACACATCAATAACATGTATATCAAATATACTTATGTTCACTTTGCCATCCTTCTTATCTGCCAATCACTTGGGGTAGTTCCGCTTCCAATGACCAGTCCCTTTGCAGTAGAAGCACTTAGTCTCAGGCTTAGGATCAGACTTCGGCTTCTTCACTTGAGGAGCAACTTGCTTGCTGTTCTTTTTGAAGTTCCCCTTCTTCCCTCTGCCCTTTTCTTGAAACTAGTGGTCTTGTCTACCATCAACACTTGATGTTTTTCTCGATTTCTACCTTCATCAATTTCCGCATTACGAAGAGCTTGGGAATCGTTTCCGTTATCCCTTGCATATCATAGTTCATCACGAAGTTCTACTAACTTGGTGATGGTGACTAGAGAATTCTGTCAATCACTATCTTATCTGGAAGATTAACTCCCACTTGATTCAAGCGATTGTAGTACTCAGACAATCTGGGTACATGCTCACTAGTTGAGCGATTCTCCTCCATCTTTTAGCTATAGAACTTGTTGGAGACTTCATATTTCTCAATTCGGGTATTTGCTTGAAATATTAAGTTCAACTCCTGGAACATCTCATATGGTCCATGACGTTCAAAACGTCTTTGAAGTCCCGATTCTAAGCCATTAAGCATGGTGCACTAAACTATCAAGTAGTCATCATATTGAGCTAGCCAAACGTTCATAATGTCTGCATCTGCTCCTGCAATAGGTCTGTCACCTAGCGGTGCATCAAGGACATAATTCTTCTGTGCAGCAATGAGGATAAACCTCGGATCACGGATCCAATCCGCATCTTTGCTACTAACATCTTTTAACACAATTTTCTCTAGGAACATATCAAAATAAACACAAGGAAGCAACAACGCGAGCTATTGATCTACAACATGATTTGCAAAATACTACCAGGACTAAGTTCATGATAAATTTAAGTTCAATTTAATCATATTACTTAAGAACTCCCACTTAGATAGACATCCCTCTAATCCTCTAAGTGATCACGTGATCCAAGTCAACTAAACCATGTCCGATCATCACGTGAGATGGAGTAGTTTCATTGGTGAACATCACTATGTTGATCATATCTACTATATGATTCATGCTCGACCTTTCGGTCTCCGTGTTCCGAGGCCATATCTGTATATGCTTGGCTCGTCAAGTATAACCTGAGTATTCCGCGTGTGCAACTGTTTTGCACCCGTTGTATTTGAACGTAGAGCCTATCACACCCGATCATCACGTGGTGTCTCAGCACGAAGAACTTTCACAACGGTGCATACTCAGGGAGAACACTTCTTGATAATTAGTGAGAGATCATCTTAAAATGCTACTGTCAAACTAAGCAAAATAAGATGTATAAAAGATAAACATCATATGCAATCAAAATATGTGACATGATATGGCCATCATCATCTTGCACCTTTGATCTCCATCTCCAAAGTACTGTCATGATCTCTATCGTCACCGGCCTAACACCATGATCTCCATCATCTTGATCTATATCAATGTGTCGTCACACGGTCGTCTCACCAACTATTGCTCTTGCAACTATTGCTATCGCATAGCGATAAAGTAAAGCAATTATTTGGCGCTTGCATCTTATGCAATAAAGAGACAACCATAAGGCTTTTGCCAGTTGCCGATAACTTTAACAAAACATGATCATCTCATACAACAACTTATATCTCATCACGTTTGACCATATCACATCACAACATGCCCTGCAAAAACAAGTTAGACGTCCTCTACTTTGTTGTTGCAAGTTTTATGTGGCTGCTATGGGCTTAAGCAAGAACCAATCTTACCTACGCATCAAAACCACAACGATAGTTTGTCAAGTTGGTGCTGTTTTAACCTTCGCAAGGACCGGGCGTAGCCACACTCGGTTCAACTAAAGTTGGAGAAACTGTCACCCGCTAGCCACCTTTGTGCAAAGCACGTCGGGAGAACTGGTCTCGCGTTAGCGTACGCGTAATGTCGGTCCAGGCCGCTTCATCCAACAATACCGCCGAACCAAAGTATGACATGCTGGTAAGCAGTATGACTTATATCGCCCACAACTCACTTGTGTTCTACTCGTGCATATAACATCAAACCATAAAAACCTAGGCTCGGATGCCACTGTTGGGGAACGTAGTAATTTGAAAAAATTTCCTACGCACACGCAAGATCATGGTGATGCATAGCAACGAGAGGGGAGAGTGTTGTCTACGTACCCTTGTAGACCGCAACGGAAGCGTTGACACAACGTAGAGGAAGTAGTCGTACGTCTTCCAATCCGACCGATCCAAGCACCGTTACTCCAGCACCTCCGAGTTCTTGGCACACGTACAGCTCGATGACGCTCCCCTGGCTCCGATCCAGCAAAGCTTCGGGGATGAGTTTCTTCAGCACAACGGCGTGGTGACGATGATGATGTTCTACCGACGTAGGGCTTCGCCTAAGCACTACAACGATATGACCGAGGTGGAATATGGTGGAAGGGGCACCGCACACGGCTAAGGAACGATCACGAAGATCAACTTGTGTGTTCTAGGGTGCCTCCTTGCCTCCGTATATAAAGGATCCAAGGGGGGGGGGTGCGGCCGGCCTAGAGGAGGCGCACAGGAGGAGTCCTACTCCTGCCGCTCCTCCCTCCTTGTCCAATTCGGACTAGGGGGAGAGGGGGCACGCGGCCTGCCCTGGCAGCCCCTTCCTCTTCTCCACATTAGGCCCATAAGGCCCATTAACCCCCCGGGGGGTTCCGGTAACCCCCCGGTGCTCCGGTTTTATCCGAAACTTCCCCGGAACCCTTCCAGTGTCCGAATATAGTCATCCAATATATCAATCTTTATGTCTCGACCATTTCGAGACTCCTCGTCATGTCCGTGATCACATCCGGGACTCCGAACTAACTTCGGTACATCAAAATGCATAAACTCATAATAACTGTCATCGTAACGTTAAGCGTGCGGACCCTACGGTTCGAGAACAATGTAGACATGACTGAGACAAATCTCCGGTCAATAACCAATAGCGGGACCTGGATGCCCATATTGGCTCCTACATATTCTACGAAGATCTTTATCGGTCATACCGCATAACAACATACGTTGTTCCCATTGTCATCGGTATGTTACTTGCCCGAGATTCGATCGTCGGTATCCAATACCTAGTTCAATCTCGTTACCGGCAAGTCTCTTTACTCGTTCCGTAATACATCATCTCACAACCAACTCATTAGTTGCAATGCTTGCAAGGCTTAAGTGATGTGCATTACTGAGAGGGCCCAGAGATACCTCTCCGACAATTGGAGTGACAAATCCTAATCTTGAAATACGTTAACCCAACATTTACCTTTGGAGACACCTGTAGAGCTCCTTTATAATCACCCAGTTACGTTGTGACGTTTGGTAGCACACAAAGTGTTTCTCCGGCAAACGGGAGTTGCATAATCTCATAGTCATAGGAACATGTATAAGTCATGAAGAAAGCAATAGCAACATACTAAATGATCGGGTGCTAAGCTAATGGAATGGGTCATATCAATCAGATCATTCACTTAATGATGTGATCCCGTTAATCAAATAACAACCACTTGTTCATGGTTAGGAAACATAACCATCTTTGATTAACGAGCTAGTCAAGTAGAGGCATACTAGTGACACTTTGTTTGTCTATGTATTCACACATGTATTATGTTTCCGGTTAATACAATTCTAGCATGAATAATAAACATTTATCATGATTATAAGGAAATAAATAATAACTTTATTATTGCCTCTAGGGCATATTTCCTTAAGAGAAGTCACGCTGACCGTATGTGTGTTGAACGCGGAGGTGCTGTCCGTTCGGCGCTAGGATCTTCGGTGATTTGGATCACGTCGAGTACGACTTCCTCATTCCCGTACTTTGAACGCTTCTGCGCATGATCTACAAAGGTATGTAGATGCAATCCGATCACTCGTTGCTAGATGAACTCATAGATGGATCTTGGTGAAACCGTAGGAAAATTTTTGTTTTCTGCAACGTTCCCCAACACTTTGACGGTGTTCTGGACTAGGGGGTACTCAACACGTCATCTCTCGATCTGTTAGATTGGGACAAGGACCCCCATGGCTGTATACTCATGGGCCAGTTCGGACAGCTGCCGCATACATGGAAGATTCCACAAGACTTGGTGATCAAGACAAGGACTCCTCCCCACCGGCGTATTCGGCTAGGACTCTTGTTATCCTAGGCCTCTGGTGCATTATGTAAACTAGGGCCAGGCTAGTCGATAGATCACATATACAACAATCATACCATAGGCTAGCTTCTAGGGTTTAGCCTCTCTGATCTTGTGGTAGATCCACTCTTGTACTACCCATATCATCAATATTAATCAAGCAGGACGTAGGGTTTTACCTCCATCAAGAGGGCCTGAACCTGGGTAAAATATCATGTCCCCTGCCTCTTGTTACCATTCGACCTAGATGCACAGTTCGGAACCCCCTACCCGAGATCCGCCGGTTTTGACACCGACATTGGTGCTTTCATTGAGAGTTCCGCTGTGTGATCGGCAAAAGGATCAATGGCTCGCCTGCAGATCAACTGCGACTTCGGCATCTTCGTCACCAGCTCGACTGGTCACCTTGGCTGGACCAAGGACTGTGCCCAACCTCCGATCGTCATGTTCTGATGAGGGCCTTCATCAACATCAACTCCAATCTCTATCAAGATCATGGAGGAATCATCCATGGAGCTCGGGGGCTCAACGTCAACATTGCCCTCGGGCGACCGTGCTGTTTTTCCGAACAACAAACTTGTATCCGCTGCCACCACCTCTTAGAGCATTGCTTTGACGATCCCTTTGGTGGAATTGTGCGGAATTGAGTCTACAACAGCCATGCAAAATTTCGTCGAGTTCCGATGGAGGAATCTCCGACAATCTACGATATACCGGAGCCCTGTCAAATCTGGACGGGAATCTGGACGACTTTAGGGCGTGGTCTCTAGAGCCTAGCGCAGAGGTCCTTTGGAAGATCCAACTGTTCATCTACTGCGGAATTCCCATATCTACCACCCCTCCAAATTTCAGCTCGATCCGACAGTTCAAACTCCGGGAACCTTCCGATGAGTGGATCAATTTTTGGATCCGTTCTCTGCGCGAATACGGATCCAACCTGAATTCATGTTTCTTTATGAACGTGACATTGGACAACCTTTTTAGAGGAATTCTCTTCTAGGGTATTGTGCGTTGTTTTTAAACATGTGCCAGTAAATTTTTAAGCCTCCCCTGAGGTTGCCTTCATCATCATGCTGGTGTCAAACCAGTCCGGCGATATTGCTCCAAGGCTGCCGACCTGCGCTAGACACGTCGTCACTTTGTTGAGCCGAGTTCAACTTCTTCGGATCATCATCTCGGCAAGCCGAACAAGATTCCGGCATCGCGAAGGATAAATCATCACCAACATCGCCGCACCACGGATTACACGGAGCGGGCATACCGGCATCGCCGCACGGTCACTTCATCAAGCCGGCATCGACCACGTCACGACCTGCATCGACAGGGCCGCACTATTGCTTCTTCAAGCTAGTGTCCATCACGCCGACCTACTTCGACTCATCGGCTGACATCGAGGCTTCGACATCTCGGCTGGACCGGGGGCTTCGCCATCTCTTCATCAACCTACTCCGGAGACTTCGGCGTCACTAGCCGACCAGCTCCGTCATGATAGCTGGACCGAGGGCTTTCCTCGGCGAGCCAACCTTGGCCAGCATGGCCATACCGTCGCTTTATCGCCCATCAGGTAATGGGTGTGCGGATCGAGTCCCAATTTTGGGAATCACCTTTCTTCGGATTGCTACAACAAATAAACTAGGTGCTATTAATCCTAGTATTTTTTTTGCTTGTTTGGGTTTATTTTTCCCAAGGAATTATTACTCTGGTTTGTCCATCATCTGTACACAGGCCTATCAAATGATGGCCGCATTAACGACGGTCGCGTGGTGGTTACATAGTCCGGCGAACGCCGCATCCGGAACTCGGACCGGCCTGTGAATTCAGGCTTTGCCACGCCTTTACCGCATCATGCCGACGCCCTGCATCGACATTGACTTCGGCGCCAGGCCATATTTCTTTTATTACTCACGTTGCATAAATTATTTATTATGCAACGATTTTTTTATTATTGTTACTATTATCTCCAGTTTGCACTATTTTTGTGCACAGGAAAATGATCCGGGGACTTCGTCGTCACCGTGCTATGTCACCACTTCGGCGTGTCGAGCTCTCCGCTCCGCCACCTCGGGACCGGCTTGGGGGATGGAACCTTGTCCAGCATCAAGCTCGGACCGCGTCATCAATGCCGAACACGTTAACCAGCTAAGTCGCTTTCATGCTCAAAGCTTTAATTTTTAACTTGTGTTCGGTTCGACCAAGCATTATACTTTTTTGGAAAAAAGTTGCTTGTAAAAAATTTCCTTGTCCAAACTTTGTTTGTGACACACATATTCAAATACCCCATTTATTTGGGGGCTTCCTTTATGAAGCTTTTCCTCTTGCATATGATTATACTTGTACGTCTTCGTTCCTTGTTCGTGTATTACGCCACAATATGCACCATATTGACTTAAGCGATTTGCAAGCTGGGTTGCCTGGCTCCTGTGCTTACCCCTACGTTCCCGATTGTTCGGCTAGGGATTAAAGGGAGCACCTCTGTGATTGTCACGACCGGGTCCTCCGAGCTCTGACCTCAGACTGGGTGAAGCCGAAAGCTAGCGCTCTTATTGTTTTCAATCAACGAAACTCATGAGTACAAAAAATCTATTGCACAAGTCTCATAATAACAATGAGCACCGAAGAAAGGTATCGGTGGGGGTACTATTTTCTTCGAAGATGCTTCTTACACTTCGCAGTAATATAGCATAAGTTCCCTGAGCGCGCTTTGTCTGTTACAGCCTTATGGCCTGGTTGCCTGGTTACTGGAAACACCGTCGATATTCTCGACAGAGGGAGTACATAAAACTTTTCGGTCCTTGACCGAAGAGGGAGAAGCCGACGGTCGGTTAAGACACGTTTAAAGTTCGGTTGAACATAGATATGATATAAGTACTGTGGTACATGCAATCATTCTTTTACCCAAGTCAATTGGGGGCTCTTAAGTTTATTTGAGCCGTTTTATAATAAGTGTTCTTCTTCTTAGTCGTTGCAAAGTTTTATTATTTATCACTCCTTTTTTCGACACGAGTGTGTGGTCACTAGCCGGGGAGCCTAATTTCTCTCTCAAAGCCGATAGAGTTTAGTTTGCTAAACTGGCCTAACGAGAAGTACTCCACCTTCGGGATAGGAGGTTGAAGCCATAGGCTGACCCGCTTGAAGTCTTGAGATAGGATGTGTCATGTTAAGGCACGACAGAAGCACCTTTTTTTCTAAGGCCAATTTTCAGATTGGCACCGAACACTTGATCTTCTTCGGACGTCAAGTTTTTACTGACGTTTTTTTGGTTTCCAAGCTTGTGGCACTTTTAAACTATTTGCGTGTTTTCAGCACAAGTCTTGCAGTGCAACGCCGGACACCTTTAGAGATTCAACAAAAACATTCTCTTATATTGCTATATATGCATCGGTCTCGAATTGTGTCTTCGGTCAATAGTTGGGTTGCCCGGCTCCTGCACTTGCTTCCTACGTTCCGCTTTGTTCGGCTAGGCGTGCAAAGGGAGAACCACTGCGATTGTGCTTCCACCTTACATGGTTAAGCACCTCAGTGGAGAAAGCCGAAAACTGACTGTCAGAATAAGCGTAAACTGGTCAGCGATCTGATGACTGTGTTAAATGACGAGCCATTCATAACAATGGCCGAAGTGTTTACGGCTTGACCTTGACTATTGCCGAACACTACCGAGGGTTAGTAACTAGCCTCCCAAACTAAATCCTCAATATTTTGCTCTTACATTAGAGCTGAGGTTTCATGATCATGCTTAGAATGACAACCCAAAGAAAGGAACCGATAGCGGGACTATTTTCTTTGGAAGACATTTCTTATGTTAAACAAGTAATATAACATATCTCTCCGCGTACCTTTGTTTATAAAACCGTATGGCCAGATTGCCTTGTTTGTCGTAAATCTTTGCCATCACAAAGGCTTTATAAAGTAAGACAAACACTCCTCGGCTACTGGCCGAGGAGGTGGAAGCCAATGGTCGGTCAACAAAGTTTTGTACAATGCGGATCCGAGCATTAAATGACGTAAAGTACTTGGATACATAGAGTCATTACACATAATTTGTGATTTTACTATGGATATCGATCCTTAATTCGGCCACCCGTGCCCGCATTAAGGCTCGGGGGCTACTGGGCTTCGGGCTTATTATTTAAAAATATTAAAGGGGCACATCGATCCCCTGATCTGGTGTTGCCACCCGACCAGTGTCTCGGGGGCTATCCAATGCAGAAAATTTTATGTGCAATATAGTTTCTGAGGAGATTTTGATCCTCAGGTTGGTCGGCCGCACCCAACCTGAGTCTCGAGGTCTGAGCATGCCGCTTTTAGTGTCCCGAAGTATTCTACCGAGCTAGGACTTGATCCTCAGGCCGATTTTGCAAATCAACCTGAGTCTCAGCAGCTACTGGGATCAGCGGTCTTATGTCATCCTTCATGTGCATCTCGGGTTTTAGACCGATACCCACCTTGAGGGCTACTGGCTATATATCTTGGCAGAGAATAAATTGCACTAATAAAAAATATTGACAAAAATCGGCCCACATTCGGGGTGGTGCACCACCTCGAAAGCAGTCCGGCATAAAGCTCGGGCGCTAGTGGCTGGCTCCATAGAGGGCATTTCCGGCATTGGAGCTCGGATACAGTCCAGCGTTGGAGCTCGGATACATTCCGGCGTTAGAGCTGGGAAGCGGTCCGGCGTTGGTGCTCGGCTGTAAAAGATACCTCGAATGCAGTCTGGCGAGCTCGGACGCAAGAGGACGCTACCGCCCGGGAACAACTTCAAACACGAGGTGTGGCATAAAAATAACAAGGCATTGATAAAGGCCGGAAACTTAAAGGGGCTCCTCGGATACCTGACGTGTAAACTCGTCGAATGCATTTTGGCGATCCTCAAGATCGAAGATGAGAAGATTTGTTGAACCAATTTTCAAGACCGACAACCGAAGATGAAGAACAGTTCGGAAGAATCGAGGAGCGTCCCTAACTTGAAGACCGGTTCAGGGGGCTACTGACTGTGTCTTGGAGTAGGGGGTACTCAACACGTCATCTCTCGATCTGTTAGATTGGGCCGAGGACCCCCATGGCTGTATACTCATGGGCCAGTTCGGATAGCTACCGCATACATGGAAGATTCCACAAGACTTGGTGATCAAGACAAGGACTCCTCCCCACCGGCGTATTCGGCTAGGACTCTTGTTATCCTAGGCCTCTGGTGCATTATATAAACCAGGGCCAGACTAGTCGATAGATCACATATACAACAATCATACCATAGGCTAGCTTCTAGGGTTTAGCCTCTCTGATCTCGTGGTAGATCCACTCTTGTACTACCCATATCATCAATATTAATCAAGCAGGACGTAGGGTTTTACCTCCATCAAGAGGGCCCGAACCTGGGTAAAACATCGTGTCCCCTGCCTCCTGTTACCATCTGACCTAGACACACAGTTCAGAACCCCCTACCCGAGATCCGTCGGTTTTGACACCGACACTCTTGCCACTTCTTGTTCCATAATCCATCAAATCTTTACCCAAAACTTGAAAACTTCACAACACAAAACTTAAAGTAGAAAATCTCGTGTGCCCCGTTAGCGAAAGAAAACAAAAGACCACTTCAAGGTACTGTAATGAACTCATTATTTATTTATATTGGTGTTATACCTAGTGTATTCCAACTTCTCTATGGATTATAAACTATTTTACCAGCCATAGATTCATCAAAATAAGCAAACAACACACGAAAAACAGAATCTGTCAAAAACAGAACAGTCTAGTAATATGTAGCTAGCGCAAGATATGGAACCCCAAAAATTCTAAAATAAATTTCTGGACGTGAGGAATTTATCTATTAATCATATGCAAAAATAATTAACTAAATAGCACTCTCGAAATAAAAATGACAGCAGTTCTCATGAGCGCTAAAGTTTCTGTTTTTTACAGCAAGTTCAACAAGACTTTCCCCAAGTCTTCCCAATGGTTCTACTTGGCACAAACACTAATTAAACACAAAAAACACAACCAAAACAGAGGCTAAATAATTTATTTATTACTAAACAGGAGCAAAAAGCAAGGAATAAAAATAAAATTGGGTTGCCTCCCAACAAGCACTATCGTTTAACGCCCCTAGCTAGGCATAAAAAGCAAGAATAGATCTAGGTAATGCCATCTTTGGTAGGCAATCCATAAGTGGTTCTCATGATATATTCATATGGTAATTTTATTTTCTTTCTAGGGAAGTGTTCCATGCCCTTTTTTTAATGGAAATTGAAATCTAATATTCCCTTCCTTCATATCAATAATTGCACCAACGGTTCTAAGGAAAGGTCTACCAAGAATAATAGGGCAAGAAGGATTGCAATCTATATCAAGAACGGTAAAATCTACGGGAACATAATTCCTATTAGAAACAATAAGAACATTATTAATTATTCCCATAGGTTTCTTTCCGCAAGATGCAAGTTTAGAGAGCAATCATCGAAATCACGGAAATCTAGCAAATCACACAAAGTTTTGGGAATAGTAGAGACACTAGCACCCAAATCACACAAAGCATAAAACTCATAATTTTTAATTTTAATTTTAATAGTAGGTTCCCACTCATCATAAAGTTTTCTAGGGATAGAAACTTCCAATTCAAGTTTTTCTTCATAAGATTGCATCAAGGCATCAATGATATGTTTAGTGAACGCTTTATTTTGACTATAAGCGTGAGGAGACTTTAGCACGGATTGCAACAAGGAAATACAATCAATCAAGGAGCAATTTTCATAGTTAAATTCCTTGAAATCCATAATAGTGGGTTTAGCAACATCTAGGGTTTTAATTTCTTCAATCCCACTTTTATCAAATTTAGCATCAAGATCAACAAATTCCAAATTCTTAGAACGCCTTCTAGGTAAAGGTGGATCATATTCAGTCCCATCATTATCAAGATTCATATTGCAAAACAAAGATTTAATAGGGGACACATCAATAACTTTTAGATCTTCATCATTATTTTGATAGGAACTAGAAGAACACACTTTTATAAAGGCATCTTTCTTAGCACGCATCCTAGCGGTTCTTTCTTTGCACTCGTAAATGGAAATTCTCATGGCTTTGAGAGACTCATTGATATCATGCTTAGGTGGAATAGATCTAAGTTTCAAAGAATCAACATCAAGAGCAATTCTATCAACGTTCCTAGACAAATCATCAATCTTAAGCAATTTTTCTTCAATCATAGCATTAAAATTCTTTTGCAAAGAAATAAATTCTTTAATATTAGATTCAAAATCAGAGGGAATCTTATTATAATTTCCATAAAAAATGTTGTAGGAATTACCATAATTATTAGAGGGATTACTAGGATAAGGCCTAGGATTGAAATTTCCTCTATACGCGTTGTTACCAAAATTGTTCCTACCAACAAAATTCACATCCATAGATTCATTATTATTCTCAATCAAAGTAGACAAGGGCACATCATTAGGATCAGAAGAAACACTCTTATTAGCAAATAATTTCATAAGTTCATCCATCTTTCCACTCAAAGCATTAATTTCTTCTATCGCATGCACCTTTTTAGTAGTAGATCTTTTAGTATGCCATTGAGAATAATTAACCATAATATTATCTAGGAGTTTAGTAGCTTCTCCTAAAGTGATTTCCATAAAAGCGCCTCCCATGGCCGAATCTAAAAGATTTCTAGAAGCAAAATTCAATCCGGCATAAAATTTTTGTATAATCATCCACAAATTTAAACCATGAGTAGGGCAATTACGTATCATTAATTTCATTCTCTCCCAAGCTTGTGCAACATGTTCATGATCAAGTTGTTTAAAATTCATAATATCGTTTCTAAGAGAGATGATCTTAGCGGGAGGAAAATACTTAGAGATAAAAGCATCTTTGCACTTGTTCCATGAATCAATACTATTTTTAGGCAAAGATGAAAATCAAACTTTAGCACGATCTCTAAGTGAAAAAGGAAATAGCTTCAATTTAACAATATCATTATCGACATCCTTTTTCTTTTGCATGTCACACAAATCAATGAAGCTATTAAGATGGGTAGCGGCATCTTCACTAGGAAGGCCGGAGAACGGATCTTTCATGACAAGATTCAACAAAGCAGTATTAATTTCACAAGAGTCAGCATCGGTAAGAGGAGCAATCGGAGTGCTAAGGAAATCATTGTTGTTGGTATTGGTGAAGTCACACAATTTAGTATTATCTTGAGCCATCGCGACAAATAAGCAATCCAACACACGAGCAAACAAAAAGCAAACGGGCAAAAGAGGCAAATAGAGAGAGAGAGGGAGGATAGAGAGAGAGGGCAAATAAAACGGCAAGGGTGAAGTGGGGGAGAGGAAAACGAGAGGCAAATGGCAAATAATGTAATGCGGGAGATAGGGATTGTGATGGGTACTTGGTGTGTTGACTTTTGCGCAGACTCCCTGGCAACGGCGCCAGAAATTCTTCTTGCTACCTCTTGAGCACTGCGTTGGATTTCCCCGAAGAGGAAGGGATGATGCAGCAAAGTAGCGTAAGTATTTCCCTTAGTTTTTGAGAACCAAGGTATCAATCCAGTAGGAGGCTACGCTCGAGTCCCTCGTACTTACACAAAAACAATAGCTCAACGCAACCAACGCACTTAGGGGTTGTCAATCCCTTCACGGTCACTTACGAAAGTGAGATATGATAGAGATGATAAATAACATTTTTGGTATTTTTGGTATAGAGATGCAAAGTAAAAAGTAAAAGCAAAGTAAAAGAAAAGCAATAATAAAGTGATGGAGATTGATATGATGAGAAAGAGACCCGGGGGCCATAGGTTTCACTAGTGGCTTCTCTCAAGAGCATAAGTATTCTATGGTGGGTGAACAAACTACTGTTGAGCAATTGACAGAATTGAGCATAGTTATGAGAATATCTAGGTATGATCATGTATATAGGCATCACGTCCGAGACAAGTAGACCGAAACGATTCTGCATCTACTACTATTACTCCACTCATCGACCGCTATCCAGCATGCATCTAGAGTATTAAGTTAAAAACAGAGTAACGCCTTAAGCAAGATGACATGATGTAGAGGGATAGTTTCATGCAATATGATAAAAAACCCATCTTGTTATCCTCGATGGAAACAATACAATACGTGCCTTGCTGCCCCTTCTGTCACTGGGAAAGGACACCGCAAGATCGAACCCAAAGCTAAGCACTTCTCCCATGGCAAGAAAAACCAATCTAGTGGGCCAAACCAAACTGATAATTCGAAGAGACTTGCAAAGATAACCAATCATACATAAAAGAATTCAGAGAAGATTCAAATATTATTCATAGATAGACTTGATCATAAACCCACAATTCATCGGTCTCAACAAACACACCGCAAAAAGAAGATTACATCGAATAGATCTCCAAGAGAGAGGGGGAGAACATTGTATTGAGATCCAAAAAGAGAGAAGAAGCCATCTAGCTACTAGCTATGGATCCGTAGGTCTGAAGTAAACTACTCACACTTCATCGGAGGGGCTTGGATGATGATGTAGAAGCCCTCCGTGGTCGATGCCCCCTCCGGCGGAGCTCCGAAACAAGCCCCAAGATGGGATCTCGTGGATACAGAAAGTTGCGACGGTGGAATTAGGTTTTTGGCTCCGTCCCCGATCGTTTGGGAGTACGTGGATATATATAGGACGAATAAGTACGTCGGTGGAGCTTCGAGGGGCCCATGAGGCAGGGGGCGCGCCCCAGGGGGGGCCCTCCACCCTCGTGACCATCTCGTGGCTTTCTTGACGGAGGGTCCAAGTCTCCTGGATCTTATCTGATGAGAAAATTACGTTTCCGAAGGTTTCATTCCGTTTGGACTCCGTTTGATATTCCTTTTCCTCGAAACCCTAAAACAGGCAAAAACAACAATTCTGGGCTGGGCCTCCAGTTAATAGGTTAGTCCCAAAAATAATATAAAAGTGGATAATAAAGCCCAATAATGTCTAAAACAGTAGATAATATAGCATGGAGCAATCAAGAATTGTAGATACGTTGGAGACATATCATTAGTCATGAGGTGTTGTATTACGAAACGAGTAAAGAGACTTGCCGGTAATGAGATTGAACTAGTTATGAAGATACCGACGATCGAATCTCGGGCAAGTAACATACCGATGGACAATTGGAATTACGTATGTTGTCATAACGGTTCGACCAATAAAGATCTTCGTAGAATATGTAGGAGCCAATATGAGCATCCAGGTTCCGCTATTGGTTATTGACCAGAGAGGTGTCTCGGTCATGTCTACATAGTTCTCGAACCCGTAGGGTCCGAACGCTTAACGTTCGATGACGATATAGTATTATATGAGTTATGTGATATGGTGACCGAATGTTGTTCAGAGTCCCGGATAAGATCACGTACATGACGAGGAGTCTCATAATGTCCGAGAGGTAAAGATTGATAAATAGGACAATGGTATTCGGATACCGGAAGTGTTCCGGGGGGTACCGGGTACTTATCGGGTCACCGGAAGAGGTTCCGGGCACCCCCGGCAAAAGATATGGGTCTTATGGGACAAGAGGGGAAACACACTAGTCACGAAGGGCTGGTGCACCCCCCATATGGGCCGGCCTAAAGAGGAGAAGGAAAGGGGAAAAGAGAAAGGTAAGTATGGATTTGGATTCCCACTTCCTCCCCTCTTCCCCTCCGACAAACATGGTAGGGGGGCGGTCAAGGGCAGGAGCCCAAGTAGGATTCAGACCTACTTGGGGCGCCCCTTGGCCTCTCCCCTCTCCCTCCTACCTATATATATATATGAGGAGGGGGGCGCCTAGCACACCCCAGATCAATTGTTAGCCGTGTGCGGCGCCCCCCTCCACCGTTTACACTCCCGGTCATATTTTCGTAGTGCTTAGGCGAAGCCCTGCGGAGATCACTACCATCACCATCACCACGCCATCGTGCTGTTGGAACTCATCTACTACTTCGCCATCTTGCTGGATCAAGAAGGTGGAGGACGTCACTAAGCTGAACATGTGCAGAACGCGGAGGTGCCGTATGTTCGGTACTTGATGGGTTGGAGCGCGAAGAAGTTCTACTACATCAACCGCGTTATTAAACACTTCCGCTTATGGTCTACGAGGGTATGTAGACACGCTCTCCCCCTCTCGTTGTTATGCATCTCCATGATAGATCTTGCGTGTGCGTAGAATTTTTTTGTTTTCCATGCAATGTTTCCCAACAGTGGCATCATGAGCCAGGTCTATGCGTAGATGATATGCAGGAGTAGAACACAAAGAGTTGTGGGCGATGATAGTCATACTACTTACCACCAACGTCTTATTTTCATTTAGCGGTATTGTGGGATGAAGCGGCCCGGACGTTCCTTACATGTCCGCGCACATGAGACCGGTTCCACCGACTGACATGCAACTAGTTTTGCATAAAGGTGGCTGGCAGGTGTCTGTTTCTCCTACTTTAGTTGAATCTAATTTGACTGCGGACGGTCCTTGAAGAAGGTTAAAACAGCAAATTTGACGAATCACTGTTGTGGTTTTATGCGTAGGTAAGAACGGTTCTTGCTAGAAGCCCGTAGCAGCCACGTAAAACTTGTAACAACAAAGTAGAGGACGTCTAACTTGTTTTTGCGGGGCATGTTGTGATGTGATATGGTCAAGACGTGATGTGATAAACGTTATTGTATGAGATGATCATGTTTTGTAAATTATCACCAACCGGTAGGAGCCTTATGGTTGTCTCTTTATTATATGAAATGCAAACGCCATGTAATTGGTTTACTTTATCACTATGCGTTAGCGATAGTTGTAGAAGCAATAGTTGGCGAAACGACTGTCGGTGTCAAAACCGGCGGATCTCGGGTAGGGGGTCTCGAACTGTGCGTCTAAGGCGGATGGTAACAAGAGGCAGGGGACACGATGTTTTACCCAGATTCGGGCCCTCTTGATAGAGGTAAAACCCTACCTCCTGCTCGATTGTGGGACGACGTCTTCAATCTTGTATCTTCATAGTCCAACAGTCAGGCCAAAGGATATAGTCCGGCTGTCCAGAGACCCCCTAATCCAGGACTCCCTCAGTAGCCCCTGAACCAGGCTTCAATGACGATGAGTCCGGCGCGCAGTGTTGTCTTCAGCATTGCAAGGCGGGTTCCTCCTCCAAATACACCATGGAAAAGTTTGAATGCAAGGATAGTGTCCGACCCTGTAAAATAAGTTCCACATACCACCGTAGAGAGAATAATACTTCCATATATCCAATCTGCTGACATGTCTTGATAGTATGACATCACTTCATGGCCCGGTTATTATCCGAACCGCTTTTATCAACCAGCTCCGCACATATCGCGAGGCGGTTTTCTTGATACATCTTGTCAAAGCAGAGATCGTGTTCCCCTTATCACGGGATTCTCATCAATATGGACGTGGGTAACCCAACCGCGCCATCAATTATGGTGCCTGGGGAATAAGCGGTTTTGCCAGGCAAGTGGGGAGACTCATCGCCTCCTCCGCCCTTATAAAAGGGATAAATATCTACTTTTTTCACCCACGCCTTCTTCCTTCTCGCCTTCCCATTCCCGCACACTCGAGTTCTAGCGCCCAAGCTCGCGCCCTTCTTCTCAAACCACTCCAAGCATGTCTGGAGTAGGAGGCAAGTGGACGGAGGAAGACATCAAAAAGTTACGGGAGGCCGGATACCTAGCTGCGAATATCGCGCACCGGCTACCGAATGCGGGGCAGGTCGTTCCTACGCCCGAACCCCATGAGAGGGTAGTTTTTCTCACCCACTTCGTCTGCGGACTAGGATTTCCACTCCACCCGTTCGTCCGCGGGTTCATGTTCTACTACGGGCTGGATTTTCATGATCTGGCCCCCAACTCCATCCTCAACATCTTGGCGTTTATTGTCGTGTGCGAGGCCTTCCTCCGCATCAAGCCCCATTTCGGCCTGTGGCTGAAGACTTTTAATGTCAAACTGAAGGTGGTGGTAGGCCAGCAGGCGGAGTGCAGAGGAGCCATGGTGGGCAAGATGCTAAACGTCACCTGGCTCGAAGGCTCCTATGTGGAGACCATAAAGGGGTGGCAATCGGGGTGGTTCTACATCACCGAGCTGCGCGACACCAACTGGGTGGCGGCCCCCAAATTTCGATCCAGAATCCCCACGCGGCTCACCTCCTGGAAAGAGAAGGGCCTGCCCTGGGGTTCTTTGGCAGAGCTAACCGGACTCCAAACCTATAACCATAACATGATGAACAAGAAAATTAAACTTGTCAACGTGGTCCAGGTTATGCTCGTCCGCCGGATCCTTCCGTGCCAACGACGGGCATTCAATTTGTGGGAGTTCGACTCGGCCAAGCACCAGATGCTGCGAGAGCTCTACGACACGACGCACAAAGACGTCTGGAGGGTGCTGTTCAAGAGCGCCGAGATCCCTCCCCCTCTCATCGAAGACAGCGGACTCAGCGCAAAGCGCCATGCCGGTCCGGTAAGCATTTATATTTCTCGGGGTATTTATTTGCCCAGGTATAGTTATGCGTAGGATCTAAGCTCCCATGTCACTAACATGACTAGTTAAAGATGGCGGAGCATCTTGACAGCCCTGCCCCGCTGCCCGAAGATCCTGCAGACGCTCTTCTAACGAAGATGCTTACTTCGGCACCTTACGAGGTGCCAGCACAGAAGACCAAGAAGAAGACCGCGGGGACCCGAAAGGGTCTCCGACGTACGGTCGTATCGGACGATGACTCCGACGCACACTCCTCCCATGGAAACAAGGAGGAGGAGAAAAGTTCTCCCCCCAGCCGGGGGAGACAAGAAAAGGAAGGCCGACCCATCCGGGGAGGCCGAAGGGTCTAAGAAGGGAAAGACCCTCCCTCCGGACTGTGCCACGACGGCCACCGACAGCGGCGACGAGTGGCTACCCAGGGACAAGCCCCTGGCGAAGTCGTAAGTGTCCGGACACCATAGTATTTCATGGTACGTTTTATTGTACTGCCTTTGCTCATGTCGAACCCGATTATGCAGTCTGGCCCGAGCTCATCACGACGTACCGTCACCGAGCGGCTCTTTGAGCTCGTCGGATATGAACAGCGGTTCTCCTATGATGACCCACAAGAATAGGGGATCTATCGTAGTATTTTCGATACGTAAGAGTGTCGAAACCAATGAGGAGCAGAAGGAAATGATAAACGGTTTTCAGGAAGGTATTCTCTGCAAGTACTGAAATAAGTGGTAACAGATAGTTTTGTGATGAGATAATTTGTAACGAGCCACAAATAACAAAAGTAAATAAAGTGCAGCAAGGTGGCCCAATCCTTTTTGTAGCAAAGGACAAGCCTGGACAAACTCTTATATAAGGAAAAGCGCTCCCGAGGACACATGGGAATATCGTCAAGCTAGTTTTCATCATGTTCATATGATTCGCGTTCGGTACTTTGATAATTTGACATGTGGGTGGACCGGTGCTTGGGTGCTGTTCTTACTTGAACAAGCATCCCACTTATGATTAACCTCTATTGCAAGCATCTGCATCTACAACAAAAGTATTAAGGTAAACCTAACCATAGCATGAAACATATGGATCCAAACCAGCCCCTTACGAAGCAACGCATAAACTAGGGTTTAAGCTTCTGTCACTCTAGCAACCCATCATCTACTTATTACTTCCCAATGCCTTCCTCTAGGCCCAAATAATGGTGAAGTGTTATGTAGTCGACGTTCACATAACACCACTAGAGGCTAGACAACATACATCTCATCAAAATATCGAACGAATGCCAAATTCACATGACTACTAATAGCAAGACTTCTCCCTTGTCCTCAGGAACAAACGTAACTACTCACAAAGCATAAACATGTTCATAATCAGAGGGGTATTAATATGCATATAGGATCTGAACATATGACCGTCCACCAATTAAACCAACTAGCATCAACTACAAGGAGTAATTAACACTACTAGCACCAATCCCGGACTTGGAGACAAGAATTGAATACAAGAGAAGAACTAGGGTTTTGAGATGAGATGGTGCTGATGAAGATGTTGATGGAGATTGCCCTCTCCCGATGAGAGGAGCGTTGGTGATGAAGATGGCGATGATTTCCCCCTCCGGGAGGGAAGTTTCCCCGACAAAACAGCTCTACCGGAGCTCTAGATTGGATCCGCCAAGGTTCCTTCTCGTGGCGGCGGAGTTTCGTCCCGAAAGGTTGCTTCTTATTTTTTTTCTCGACGAAAGACTTCATATAGGAGAAGATGGTCATCAGAGAGCCACCAAGGGGCCCATGAGGTAGGGGGCGCGCCCCCCACCCTTGTGAGAAGGGTGTGGCCCCCCTGGTCTTCATCTTTGGCGAGGATTTTTCATTATTTATTATAAGGTGTTCCGTGGAGTTTCACGACTTTTGGAGTTGTGCAGAATAGGTCTCTAATATTTGCTCCTTTTCCAGCCCAGAATTCCAGCTGCCGGCATTCTCCCTCCTTATGTAAACCTTGTAAAATAAGAGAGAATAGCCATAACTATTGTGACATAATGTGAAATAACAGCCCATAATGCAATAAATATTGATATAAAAGCATGATTCAAAATGGACGTATCAACTCCCCCAAGCTTAGACCTTGCTTGTCCTCAAGCGAAAAGTCGATATCAAAAAATATGTCCACATGTTTAGAGATGAAGGTGTCGATAAAAAATAAAATACGGACATGAGGGCATCATGATCATTCTTATAACAACAACTTATATAATTTTTGTCATATGATCTCTAATGCTAGAGTAATAATTCAATCACAATATCAAGTATGAATTGTAAACTTCATTGAAAACTAACAAACTACAATCTCGGTCATTGAAGCAATTGCAATTTATCATAACATAGGAAAGAGTCAATGTATAAGAGCTTTTCAGCAAGTCCACATACTCAACTATAATATAATCTTTCACAATTGCTGACACTCACGCAATACTTATGGGTGTGGAGTTTTAATCAGACATAGAGAAAGATATGGGCTTATAGTCTTATCTCCCAATGTTTTACCTCAAGGGTAATGTCAACAGTAATAGTTCATGAAAACCCACGTCCAATTAGCCATATATACCGAGATCTTTCCAACATATTTTGCTTGCCAAAGGGTAAAATGTAAAAAGGAAGGGTGAAGATCACCATGACTCTTGCATAAGGTAGAAGATAATGATAAAAGATAGGCCCTTCGCAGAGGGAAGCAGAGGTTGTCATGCGCTCTTATGGTTGGATGCACAAAATCTTAATGTGAAAGAACATCACTTTATATTGCCCCTTGTGATATGAACCTTTATTATGCAGTCCGTCGCTTTTATTACTTCCACATCACAAGATCGTTTAAAGCTTATTTCTCCCACACCAATCAATCAGACATATTTAGAGAGCAATTTTTATCGCTTTGCACCGATGACAACTTACTTGAAGGATCTTACTCAATCCATAGGTAGGTATGGTGGACTCTCATGGAAAAACTGGTTTAAGGGTATTTGGAAGCACAAGTAGTATCCCTACTTGGTGCTGAGAATTTGGCTAGCATGAGGGGGAAAGGCAAGCTCAACTTGTTGGAGGATCCAAGACAATATAATTTATCTCAGATGTAAGAAAACAAAACCCATTACGTTGTCTTCCTTGTCCAATGTCAACTATTTAGCATGTCATATTTTAATGAGTGCTCAGAATCATAAAAGATGTCCAAGATAGTATATCTATATGTGAGGACCTCTCTTTCTTTATTACTTTCTATTAATTGCAACGATGACCAAAACTAAGCTTGTCAACTCTCAACAACTTTTACTCATCATACTTTTTCTATATGAGCTCATTACTCTCCATGAGATCCATATGATCTCTTTGTTTATTTTTATTTCTTTCTATTTTCTTTTATTCACTTAGGATCATGGCAAAATAATCAATCCCTTGACTCAACACTAATCTTTATTATATAGCTCCTGGACTCGATTACATAGAAGGATAATAAAGCAAAACTCACAACTAGATCATGCCATAAACTTTATTCTACTACATCAAAATACTACTAATAAGATCGAACTAAGGAAAACGGTAAAGATAAAAGTGATGGTGATACGATACCGGGGCACTCTCCCAAGCTTGGCAGTTGCCAAGTGGAGTGCCCATACCCAGATACTCAATTCTTCTTTGTTGGAGGAGACGGTGGAGGTGTTGTTGATGATGCGGGCTTGTCATCCATCTTCCAAGGCATAGGTTCACCATCATAGAAAGATGATCGAGTCTCCGGAATCCTTGAATCTGCAGCCAAACTCATTCTTTTGAATCTATATTCATACTCACAATTTTGGTTTTGCAGGTCATAGATTTGGGCTTGGAGGTGCTCGATCTTCTCATATAGCTTGAAGATGGCCTCCTCGGTGTTCTTGGCATCCGGCTTGTAGTTGTTAGTGAACTCCGCGAGCATCATGTGGCTAGCATTGATTCCACGCTCCACCATCCCCTGGCACTTGAAAACTTGTTACTCCATTGCTTCGAGCCTTGTCTCCACGCTCTCGATTCCCTTTGGTCCCTCAGCATCGCGGATGTGCAGCAACCCATCACGCATCTCGATGATTTGAGGGTGTCACAGCACCTCCGTGAGGTAAGGGTTGATGACCTTCTCGAAGAACTTGTCCTTGGAAGCACTTGGGGACGTCATGATAATCTAGATCTGTCAGAAAAATAGCTCGAAACAAAAACAAGAGATTTTGGCGTGATACGGGAGTCCAAACCCCCAAGAGATTATATAGTGAATTTTTACAGACCAAAATACGTATCGTGCAAGAAAACGGAGTCCGGAAGGCACACGAGGTGCTCACGAGGTAGGGGGGCGCGCCCAGGGGGGTAGGGCGCGCCCTCCACCCTCGTGTGCTTCCCGGACTGCTACTAAATTTTCTATTTTTCTAAATATTCCAAAACGGAGAAATATTGCCTTAAAAATTGTTTTGGAGTCGGTTTACTTACCGTACCACATACCTATTCCTTTTCGGAGTCTGAAACGTTCTGGAAAGTGTCACTTATGTATTCCTCCGAGGTTACGGTTTCAATAATATTGGTTTCAACATTTATGGGATTACCTGAGATATAGTGTTCGATTCTTTGACCGTTTACCACCTTCGGATTTGTGCCTTCAAAGTTGTGGATTTTTATGGCACCGGAACGATAGACCTCCTCGATAACATAGGGGCCTTCCCATTTAGAGAGAAGTTTCCCTGCAAAAAATCTTAAACGAGAGTTGTATAGCAATAAATAATCACCTACATTAAACTCATGCTTTTGTATCCTTTTGTCATGCCATCTTTTAACCTTTTCTTTAAACAACTTGGCATTTTCATAAGCTTGGGTTCTCCATTCATCAAGTGAGCTAATATGAAATAACCTCTTTTCACCGGCAAGTTTGAAATCATAGTTGAGCTCTAGCCCAATATGCCTTATGTTCTAGTTCGAGAGGTAAGTGACATGCTTTTCCATATACCATTTTATACGGAGGCATACCCATAGGATTTTTATATGCAGTTCTATAGGCCCATAATGCATCATCAAGTTTCTTGGACCAATTCTTTCTAGACCTATTGACAGTCTTTTGCAAAATTAATTTGAGTTCTCTATAACTCAATTCTACTTGACCACTAGACTGTGGGTGATACGGAGATGCAATTCTATGATTGACGTCATATTTAGCAAGCATTTTACAGAAAGCACCATGAATAAAATGTGAACCACCATCAGTCATTAAATATCTAGGGACTCCAAACCTCAAAAAAAAAACTTCTTTAAGCATTTTAATAGAAGTGTTATGATCAGCACTACTAGTTGGAATAGCTTCTACCCACTTAGTAACGTAATCAAGAGCAACTAAAATATGTGTATATCCATTAGAGGCAGGAAAAGGTCCCATATAATCAAAGCCCCAAACATCAAATGGTTCAATAACAAGCGAATAGTTCATAGGCATTTCTTGACGTCTACTAATGTTACCAATTCTTTGACATTCATCACAAGATAGGACAAACTTACGGGCATCCTTGAAGAGAGTAGGCTAATAAAAACCAGATTGCAATACCTTATGTGTAGTTCTATCTCCCGCGTGGTGTCCTCCATAAGTTTCGGAGTGGCACTTGCGTAGAATCTGTTCCTGTTCATGCTCAGGTACACAACGTCTAATAACACCATCTACTCCTTCCTTATAAAGATGTGGGTCATCCCAAAAGTAATGTCTCAAATCATAGAAGAACTTTTTCTTTTGTTGGTATGTGAAGCTAGGTGGTATAAATTTAGCAACTATGTAATTAGCATAATCAACATACCAAGGGGTACTACGAGAAGTACTTATGACATTTAATTGTTCATCAGGAAAACTATCATCAATAGGTAGTGGGTCATCAAGAACATTCTCTAACCTAGATAAGTTGTCTGCAACGGGGTTCTTAGCTCCTTTCCTATCAACAATATGCAAATCAAATTCTTGTAACAAGAGAACCCATCTAATAAGTCTAGGTTTAGCATCTTTCTTCTCCATAAGATATTTAATAGCAGCATGATCAGTGTGGATAGTTACTTTAGAATCAACAATATAAGGTCTGAACTTATCACAAGAAAATACAACTGCTAAAAGTTCTTTTTCAGTAGTAGCATAATTTCTTTGAGCATTGTCTAGAGTCTTACTAGCATAATGGATAACATTTAATTTCTTATCAACTCTTTGCCCTAGAACAGCACCTATAGCATAATCACTAGCATCACACATAATTTCAAAGGGTAAATTCCAATCAGGTGGCTGAAAAATAGGTGCAGAGACTAATGCTTTCTTAAGTATTTCAAATGCTTCTACACAATCATCATCAAAGACAAATGGTATATCTTTTTGTAATAAATTAGTCAGAGGCCGAGAAATTTTTGAGAAGTCCTTGATGAACCTCCTATAAAATCCGGCATGACCAAGGAAACTTCTTATACCTTTGATGTCCTTGGGACATGGCATCTTTTCAATAGCATCAACCTTAGCTTTATCAACTTCAATACCTCTTTCAGAAACTTTATGCCCCAAGACAATACCTTCATTAACCATAAAGTGGCACTTTTCCCAATTCAAGACAAGATTAGTTTCTTCACATCTCTGCAAAACTCGATCAAGATTGCTCAAGAAATCATCAAAAGAAGATCCATAGATGGAAAAGTCGTCCATGAAAACCTCACAAATCTTTTCACAAAAGTCAGAGAATATAGCCATCATGCATCTTTGGAAGGTAGCAGGTGCATTACATAACCAAAAGGCATACGCCTATAAGCAAAAGTACCAAAAGGGCATGTAAAAGTAGTCTTTGATTGATATTTAGCCAACATAGGTATTTGAGAGAAACCAGAATAACCATCTAGAAAGAAGTAATGTGTATGTTTGCATAATCTTTCTAGCATTTGATCGATAAAAGGTAAGGGGTAATGATCTTTCTTACTAGCCTTATTTAATTTGCGGAAATCAATTACCATCCTGTAACCGGTAATAATTCTTTGTGGAATCAATTCATCTTTATCATTAGGAACAACAGTAATACCTCCCTTCTTAGGGACACAATGAACATGACTTACCCACTGAATATCAGCAACGGGATAAATTATACCTGCCTCTAGAAGCTTTAGTATTTATTTTCTTACCACTTCTTTCATTTTAGGATTCAGACGTCGTTGAGGATCACAAACTGGTTTGGCATCTGCTTCCAAATTTATTTTATGTTGACATAGAGTGGGACTAATGCCTTTAAGATCATCAAGAGTATATCCAATAGAAACACGGTGCTTCTTCAGAGTTTTCAATAATCTTTCTTCTTCATGCTCTGAAAGGTTAGCACTAATAATAACAGGATATATCTTCTTTTCATCAAGATAAGCATATTTAAGATTATCAGGCAATGGTTTAAGCTCAAACACGGGATCACCCTTAGGTGGAGGAGGATCCCCTAGGATTTCAACAGGAAAATTGTGTTTTAGCATACGTTCTTGTTTAAATTATACTTCATCTATTTCCCTTCTTTCATTCATAAACATATCATTCTCATGGTCTAGCAAATATTATTCTAAAGGATCATTAGGAGGTATGGCAATAGAAGCAAGACCAATAATTTCATCCTTACTAGGCAATTCTTCTTCGCGGTGTTGTTTACTAAATTTAGAGAAATTAAACTCATGAGTCATATCATCCAAGCCAATAGTAACAACATTCTTTTCGCAGTCTATCCTAGCATTAACTGTATTCAAGAAGGATCTACCAAATATAATGGGACAAAAGCTATCTTGTGGAGAACTAAGAACAAGAAAATCAGCAGGATATTTAGTTTCCCCGCACAAGACTTCAACATCTCTAACAATTCCCATTGCTAAAATAGTATCTCTATTAGCAAGTTTAACTGTGACATCAATATCTTCTAACTCAGCAGGTGCAATTTCATGCTTGATTTCTTTATACAAGTCATAAGGTATAACACTAGCACTAGCACCCATATCACATAAGCCATGATAACAATGATCTCCTATTTTAACAGAAATAATAGGCACGCCTACCACAGGTCTATTTTTATCTTTAGCACAAGGTTTAGCAATTCTAGCAGTTTCACCGCAGAACTGAATAACATGCCCATCAATATTATCAGACAAGAGATCTTTAAAAATAGCAATATGAGGTTAAATTTTAACTTGCTCAGGAGGTGTATATGTTTTAATATTGCTTTTACGAACCACAGTTGGAGCTTTAGCATGATCCTTTATCCTAACAGAGAAAGGTGGTTTCTCAGCATAACAAGTAGGAACAATAGGATCATTATAAGTGACAGTCTTTTCTTAAACTTTAATAGGTGCAGCTACTTTTACTTCTATGGGAGGATGATATTTAAACCACTTCTCCTTAGGGAGATCAACATAAGTAGCAAAAGATTCACAGAAAGAAGCTACTATCTCAGAATCAAGTCCATATTTAGTGCTAAACTTATGGAAAATATCGGTATCCATAAAAGATTAACACAATCAAACTTAGGTGTCATACCTAACTCCTTACCATTGTCGAGGTCCCAATCTTCAGAGTTGCATTTAATTCTATCCAATAAATACCATTTGAATTCAATAGTCTTCATCATAAAAGAGCCAGCACAAGAAGTATCAAGCATGGTGCGATTGATATCAGAAAGCCGAGCATAAATTTTTTGAATAATTGTTTCCCTTGGAAGCTCATGATTGGGGCATGAATATAATATTGATTTAAGCCTCCCCCAAGCTTGAGCGATGCTTTCTCCTTCGCGAGGCCAAAAATTATATATATAATTGCGATCACGATGAACAAGATGCATAGGGTAATACTTTTGATGAAATTCCAATTTCAATCGTCTATAGTTCCATGATCCCATATCATCACATAGGCTATACCATGTCAATGCGTCTCCCTTCAAAGATAAAGGGAAGACCTTCTTCTTAGCAACATCATCGGGAATACCTGCAAGCTTAAATAATCCACAAACTTCATCCACATATATTAGGTGTTCATCAGGATGTTTTGTTCCATCTCCTATAAAAGGATTAGCTAGCAGTTTTTCTATTATACTCGAAGGATACTCATAAGGAATTTCATTTTCAATAGGTTTAGTAGGTTGAGGAGCAACTCTTTTCTCTACTGGTCGGGGTGAAGATACCCCGAACAAGCCCCTCAGAGGATTACTTTCCATAGTAATAAGTGACAGTAAATTTCAGCACACTATATAAACTTTTCCTTACCAAATTCCACCTACCAAAGGCGCTTCACTCCCCAGCAACGGCGCTAGAAAAGAGTCTTGATGACCCACAGGTATAGGGTATCTATCGTAGTCCTTTCGATAAGTAAGAGTGTCAAACCCAACGAGGAGCAGAAGGAAATGATAAACGATTTTCAGCAAGGTATTCTCTGCAAGTACTGAAATAAGTGGTAACAGATAGTTTTGTGATGAGATAATTTGTAATGAGCCACAAATGACAAAAGTAAATAAAGTGCAGCAAGGTGGCCCAATCCTTTTTGTAGCAAAGGACAAGCCTGGACAAACTCTTATTTAAGGAAAAGCGCCCCCGAGGACACATGGGAATATCGTCAAGCTAGTTTTCATCACGTTCATATGATTCGTGTTCGATACTTTGATAATTTGACATGTGGGTGGACCGGTGCTTGGGTGCTGTTCTTACTTGAACAAGCATCCCACTTATGATTAACCTCTATTGCAAGCATCCGCAACTACAACAAAAGTATTAAGGTAAACCTAACCATAGCATGAAACATATGGATCCAAATCAGCCCCTTACGAAGCAACGCATAAACTAGGGTTTAAGCTTCTGTCACTCTAGCAACCCATCATCTACTTATTACTTCCCAATGCCTTCCTCTAGGCCCAAATAATGGTGAAGTGTTATGTAGTCGATGTTCACATAACACCACTAGAGGCTAGACAACATACATCTCATCAAAATATCGAACGAATGCCAAATTCACATGACTACTAATAGCAAGACTTCTCCCATGTCCTTAGGAACAAACATAACTACTCACAAAGAATAAACATGTTCATAATCAGAGGGGTATTAATATGCATATAGGATCTGAACATATGACCGTCCACCAATTAAACCAACTAGCATCAACTACAAGGAGTAATTAACACTACTAGCAACCTACTAGCACCAATCCCGGACTTGGAAACAAGAATTGGATACAAGAGAAGAACTAGGGTTTTGAGATGAGATGGTGTTGATGAAGATGTTGATGGAGATTTCCCTCTCCCGATGAGAGGAGCGTTGGTGATGACGATGGCGATGATTTCCCCCTCCGGGAGGGAAGTTTCCCCGGCAGAACAGCTCTACCGGAGCTCTAAATTGGATCCGCCAATGTTCCACCTCGTGGCGGTGGAGTTTCGTCCCGAAAGGTTGCTTCTTATTTTTTTCTCGATGAAAGACTTCATATAGGAGAATATGGTCATCGGAGAGCCACCAGGGGGCCCACAAGGTAGGGGGGCGCGCCCTAGGGGGGGGGCCCACCCTCGTGAGAAGGGTGTGGGCCCCCTGGTCTTCATCTTTGGTGAGGATTTTTCATTATTTATTATAAGGTGTTCCGTGGAGTTTCAGGACTTTTGGAGTTGTGCAGAATAGGTCTCTAATATTTGCTCCTTTTCCAGCCCAGAATTCTAGCTGCCGACATTCTCCCTCCTTATGTAAACCTTGTAAAATAAGAGAGAATAGCCATAAGTATTGTGACATAATGTGAAATAATAGCCCATAATGCAATAAATATTGATATAAAAGCATGATGCAAAATGGACGTATCATCCTCCGACGGCTTCCACTCCTCGCCCTACGGACAACGCCGAGGCGGTGTCTCAAGAGGCACCGTCCCAAGGGGAGGCGGTCCTGGGGGCGCCTCACGGCGACCTCCCGGACCCTGGGTACGAAGGGAGCGAGGCTCCTACGGGCTTCGAGTTCGGGCCCCAGCCGGACATTGCGCCGGAACCTTCAATGGTTCCGGACTCTGGCAGGCGGTCCCCCATTAATGGGGGCCAACCATCCGTGCCGGTGTCCTCTGTCCAACCAGAGGCACCGGGCAACTTGCTGGAAGCGCTTCACAGCGCTTCCATCGATGAAGAACACCGCACTATCATGAGTGCGGTGGTTAAGAAGGTTCAGTCCGCCAAGAACGGACTGACCGAAGCATGCACCAGCCTCCTAACAGGCTTTGAGGTAAGCAATCAAAATATTACCGCATAGATAGTAGCCCCTGATGCTTGTTCGGCGTTCGGGAAGAAAAGCCGAATAGAGGATCAAATGATAACCCAGGAGTCTAATTAGAGTATGTCTATGTTTATGTGCAGGCTTCCCTGCTGGCCGCTGCCACACGTACTGCGGAGGTCTCTGCATTGAAGCAGGCCCTGAAGCGGTCCGAGGATGAGCTCGGACTTACCAAGGGGCAACTCGAAGAGAGCAAAGGTAAGATATACCCCAGTTTATATAGTTAAAAAAGAAGTCTTGTGGAAAGTAATAGGTTCATCATGAATTTGTCAGGGGCCACGACCGAGGTGGAGACCCTGAGGAAGGCGTTGTCTGCGGCCGAAGACAAAGCGGCCAAAGAACGTATTGAACGAGAGAAACAAGAAGCTCGAGTGGGCGAGTTGCAGCAAGAGCTCGAGGCTCTTGCCAAGAAGCATGAGTCCTTGGAGCTTGACTCCAAGACGCGGGAGGCCGAGCTCGCGCAGGTGCTTGAAAGCGTCCGGAGCGCCAAGGCCGAAGCCCACAAGGCCCTCCAGGAGATTGATGCGGCAAGGAAGATAGCAGCGGGTAAGGCATTCAATATGCAAAGCAAGAATGTGAAGGAGAGTTTCCTTTTTCTTACCCGAGTTCGGAGCTCTCCAGGAGCATTTGCAGATCTTCCCCGCAGCGTGCTGGATGCCGTAGAGTTTTACCGGGCTGAGGAGGGGAGCTCAGCGAGAAGTTGTTCTGGTCTCTGTATACTGGGACCGAACACCCCGTGTCCTTGAGCGACCAGCTGAAGCAGTTCGTCGAACTCCACAAGGCGGCCGAACAAGCCATGAAGGGCCTTATAGTCCGGATGTGGCCTGGCGAGCCCCTGTCCGGCAGCTACTTTGGTCTGGTGAGACGGCTGGTGGAAGCCTGCCCACGGCTTGAGGTCATCAAGCGGTCCGTCTGCATCGAAGGTGCACGCAGGGCTTTTGCCCGAGCGAAGGTGCACTGGGCGAAGCTGGATGCCCTGAAGCTTGTGAAGGAGGGGCCGCCGGAGGGCAAGGAGCATCACCGCCCCGAGAATTATTATGAGGGTCTCCTGGAGGGATCCCGCCTAGTGGCAGATGAGTGTGCCAAGGATGTAATTTTTGAATGAACATGCTCATGTGATCCTGTAATATGAAACGAGTTCATTTGCGCCATGCGACGCTTTCTTAATTTAAAATATTACCTTCTGTGTGGCCGTTTATAAAATCTGAGAGTTGGCCAGTCGTCGGCTTCTACCCCATGTAACTAGCACTGGGGTGTTCGGGATAAATCTGAACACTCTTTACCCCAATTTTGGGTCCTTCAAGGGAGGTGTTCAGCGCAACGAACCAGGCAATCGGACTATAATGCTTTATCACTCTCACTTAGCCATAGAAGTCTAGGATTTTAAATTATTGGCAAAGCCCCTGGTATTCGGAGGGCGAATTTGGGGCGCTATACACGCCTAAGCCGGACAAGACCGACTCCTCGCCGGAAGCGGAAAAAGTCTTTAAGGACTTGAAACCTCTCGAACAGCGACCAGTCTCTCGCCTTATCATGACAGTCAGTTTTTGGCTTTCTCTACTGAGGTGCTCGTCCAGAAGAACCGGGACACAATCACAGTAGTTCTCCCACCGCTACCTTAGCCGATATAGCGGAACGTAAGGTACCAAAGCGTGGGAGCCGGGCAACCCAACATTTGAACCAAGACATGATTCGGAGCTGATGCATATAATGCTATAAGTTTGGGGTGCCACACTGTTGAAAGTGTTCGGCCTTCTTGCGCTGTATTATGGGGTAAACCAGAGCCCCTGGCGTACTGACCGCACCCGAGCGCGCAGGTGCGGAATGTTGTAAATGGACATATAAGAGTTAGAGAAAAACTTAAATAATGCAATGAAAAATTAATAATATGCACTGTTATTTGAGTAATACGTCGAGACGTACTGGTAAAAGTAGTGCAATAAGCATAAAGTGGGACAATTCGAAATGTCCTATCCCGAGGCAAGCTACACATAAATAGTGAAAAGCGGGTATAAGTATTAGTAGAGGCCACCTGGCGGTTCCCGTGTTCATCTTAGCTTCTCGCCGCCTTGGTTGTTGCTTCTGGAGTGTGTCCAGCAGTCGGACTGCCGAAAAGGGCTTCCAAAGAGTTAGGCCCTGAAAGAGAAAAGGAATGTGAAAGGTGTACAGCCCCTGGCGTGGTTTAAGCCACAATGCGGGGCGTGTCCTGATTGTGCCCCCTCTTATGTCCATGGTATTTTCAATGCATAGTTACGTACGCGCGGCAAGAATTTTTTCGCTGCACTGGGACTGGGACGAGGGCCGAATTGCTAGACGAGCGTAGATCGCACCAGGCGATCCTGTTGCAGATTATTCTGGACTCGCTTGAAGGTGTCCGGGGGCTGTAACGCCGAATGAGTGGTCTGTCTGAACATGCTGCTTTGTGCCTCTTCTACAAGGGCTGCAATGTGCTCTTCCATACGGAGCGAGCGTTCTATGTTTCCATTTACTGTTATGACCCCGCGAGGACCTGGCATCTTGAGCTTGAGTTATACATAATGCAGCACTGCATTGAATTTTGCAAATGCTGTCCGTCCGAGCAATGCATGATAGCCACTGCGAAACAGGACGATGTCGAAGATTAACTCTTTGCTTCGGAAGTTATTCGGTGATCCGAAGACCACTTCCAGTGTGATTGAGCCCGTGCAATGGGCCTCTACACCTGGGATGACACCTTTGAAGGTGGTTTTGCTGGGTTTGATCCTTGAGGGATCGATACCCATTTTTCACACTGTATCCTGATAAAGCAGGTTCAGGCTGCTGACGCCGTCCATTAGGACTTGAGTGAGATGAAATCCGTCAATGATGGGGTCTAGGACCAGTGCGGCAGATCCGCCATGATGGATGCTAGTGGGGTGGTCCCTGCGATCGAAGGTGATCGGACAATCAGACCATGGGTTGAACTTCGGGGCGACGGGCTCCATCGTGTAGACGTCCCTTCGTGCACGCTTCCGCTCCCTCTTGGGAATGTGGGTTGCGTATATCATGTTTACTGTCTTTACTTGTGGGGGAAACCCCTTCTGCCCCCCTGGGTTCGGCAACCGGGGCTCCTCCTCGTCATCGCTATGCAGCCCCTTGTCCTTGTTTTCGGCATTTAACTTGCCGGCCTGCTTGAACACCCAACATTCTTTGTTGGTGTGATTGGCTGGCTTTTCAGGGGTGCCGTGGATTTGACACGAGCGATCCAGTATGTGATCCAGACTGGATGGAGCTGGAGTATTTCTTTTGAATGCCTTTTTCCGCTGACCGGATCTAGAGCCTTTGAATCCGGCGTTGGCTGCCGTATCTTCGGTGTTATCGCCATTATTGCGGCGCTTTGGTTTATTATGACGCTGCCTACCGTCAACGTCTTTGGTATCTGAGGTATCCGGATTCCTTGATGTGTTGTTGCTGCGAGCCAGCCAGCTGTCCTCGCCCGCGCAAAAGCGGGTCATGAGCGTTGTGAGGGCTGCCATAGATTTCGGCTTCTCCTGGCCGAGGTGGCGGGCGAGCCACTCATCGCGGATGTTATGTTTGAATGCCGCTAGGGCTTCTGCATCCGGACAATCTACGATTTGATTTTTCTTGGTCAGGAACCGTGTCTAAAATTGTTTGGCCGATTCCCCTGGCTGCTGGGTTATGTGGCTCAAGTCATCAGCATCCGGTGGCCGCACATAAGTGCCCTGGAAGTTGTCAAGAAATGCATCTTCCAAATCCTCCCAACTGCTGACGGAATCTGCTGGCAAGCTATTCAGCCAATGCCGAGCTGGTCCTTTGAGTTTTAGTGGGAGGTACTTGATGGCATGTAGATCGTCACCGCGAGCCATGTGGATGTGAAGGAGGAAGTCCTCAATCCATACAGCGGGATCTGTTGTGCCGTCATATGATTCGATGTTTACGGGTTTGAAACCCTCCGAGAATTCATGATTCATAACTTCATCAGTGAAGCATAGGGGGTGTGCGGCGCCTCTGTGCTGGGCTATATCCTAACGTAGTTCGTATGAGTCTTGTGTGCTGTATTCGGCCCGGCCGGATTTACTCTTGGTGTATCCTACGCGACGATCATCGTCCCGTGTGGGTGCACGTGTTCGTGTCCCGTATATTGACCTTGCGATTTTTGCCTTGCTGCCCAAGATGTCTCGCAGGTCCTCTGTGTTGCCCCAGGCCTTAGTATCTTTGACTGAGTGGCGACAGGGTGCGGGCTGAACTTTGGGCTGAAACGCCTCTCTGGCTCGGCCGCTTAGTGGCCGGTCAGCCGCATTGTACACTGGTGAATGAGGTTTGAATGCTTCATCCTCATGGTGAGGTAGCGACCTGTGTTTTGCGTAACTCTTGGACGGGCGCTCGAGTTCATGCTCGTTGACCGCAAGGACTTCGGTCCACCTGTCTGCTAGCAAGTTTTAATTAGCTTGAAGCTGTTGCTGTTTCTTCTTTAGGCTATTTGCCGCGGCCATAAGCCGGCGCTTGAAGCGCTCTTGCTCGACGGGGTCCTCAGGCACGATAAATTCGTCGTCGCCGAGGCTCGCCTAGTCTTCGGAGAGAGGCATGTAATTGTCCTCCTCTGGTTCTCCATCTGCTGGCCTGCTCTGGAGGGCTAGCTTGTTCGTCCTCCAGCTCTTCGCCATGCTGGAGGGGATTGTTGTTGTCTTCGGCGCTATCCGGAGTGTTATTATCTCCTGTGCCGGTATCACTGCTCTTACTGTGGCGGGACTTAAAGCGGCGCCGCTGACGTCGGCGCTTGGGTTGCTTCTTGGAGGGGTCATCCTCCGCTTTCTCCTTGCCATTGGCTTCTTTGGGGGTGTCCACCATATATATATATATATATATCATATGATGAGGTGGTGGTCCAGTGCCCCGAGGGCGGTGGATCCTGTTCGTCTCCGGCTTCATCGTCCATACCGTCGAAGTCTTCGGAGCCGAAGTCGAGCATGTCGGTTAAGTCGTCGACAGTGGCTACTAAGTGGGTGGTGGGTGGGCAGCGAATTTCTTCGTCGTCCGCATCCCATTCTAGCCGGACATAGTTCGGCCAAGATTCTCCTGACAGGGAGAGAGACCTTAATGAATTTAGCACATCTCCAAAAGGTGAGTGTTGAAAGATGTCCGTGGAGGTGAACTCCATGATCGGCGCCCAGTTGGATTCGACGGGCACGGATATGAGCGGCTCGGAGTCTGTGGCCGAGGATGAATCCAGTGGTTCGGCAACACGGCTCTCGTAAGGGGTGAAGTCAGCATCCGTCTCTATCGCCTCTAAGAGTGCGACCTCCATGGCGGGGTCCATCCCCCCGCTTTCGGATGGCGCGACTTGCTCCAGATTAAAGGCCAGAGTAGCTGCGGATGCGATCTCCCGAACACTGTCCGACGGTAGAGTTACATCTTGCTCATCGTGACTGCGCGGCCGTCCGACATGGGCTCGAATCCGTCGAAGATCAAGTCTCCGCGAATATCGGCCGTGTAGTTCAAGTTTCCAAATCTGACCTGATGGCCAGGGGCGTAGCTCTCAATCTGCTCCAGATGGCCAAGCGAATTGGCCTGCAGTGCAAAGCCGCCGAATATGAAGATCTGTCCGGGGAGGAAAGCCTCACCCTGGACCGCATCGCTAGCGATGATTGAAGGAGCCATCAAGCCTTATGGTGATGACACAGTGGAACTCTCAATGAAAGCACCAATGTCGGTGTCAAAACCGGCGGATCTCGGGTATGGGGTCCCGAACTGTGCGTCTAAGGCGGATGGTAACAGGAGGCAGGGGACACGATGTTTTACCCAGGTTTGGTCCCTCTTGACAGAGGTAAAACCCTACGTCCTACTCGATTGTTCTTGATGATATGAGTATTACAAGAGTAGATCTACCACAAGATCGGAGAGGCTAAACCCTAGAAGCTAGCCTATGGTATAATTGTATGTTGTACTACGGACTAAAACCCCTCCGGTTTATATAGACACCGGAGGGGGCTAGGGTTACACAAGGTCGGTTACAAAGGAGGAGATATATATATCCGTATTGCCTAGCTTGCCTTCCACGCCAAGTAGAGTCCCATCCGGACACGGGACAAAGTCTTCATTCTTGTATCTTCATAGTCCAACAGTCCGGCCAAAGGATATAGTACGGCTGTCCGGAGACCCCCTAATCCAGGACTCCCTCAACGACCATGATGCAATGATGGAGATCAAGGTGTCGGGTCAGTGACGATGGAGATCATGACGATACTTTGGAGATGGAGATCACAAGCACAAGATGATGATGGCCATATCATGTCACATATTTTGATTGCATGTGATGTTTATCTTTTATGCATCTTATTTTGCTTAGAACGGCGGTAGCATTATAAGATGATCCCTTCACTAAATTTCAAGGTAAAAGTGTTCTCCCAGAGTATGCACCATTGCTACAGTTCGTCGTGTTGAGACACCACGTGATGATCGGGTGTGATAGACTCTACATTCACATACAACGGGTGCAAGACAGTTTTGCACATGCGGAATACTTGGGTTAAACATGACGAGCCTATCATGTACAGACATGGCCTCAGAACACTGGAGATTGAAAGGTCGAACGTGAATCGTATAGTAGTTATGATCAACATAGAGATGTTCACCATTGATGACTACCCCATCACATGTGATGATCGGACATGGGTTAGTTGATTTGGATCACATGTCACTTAGATGACTTGAGAGATGTCTATTTAAGTGGGAGTTCTTAAGTAATTTGATTAATTGAACTTCATTTATCATGAACTTAGTCCTGATAGTTTTGCATATCTATGTTGTATATCAATAGCTCGCGATATAGCTCCCCTATATTTTTGATATGTTCCTAGAGAAAACTAAGTTGACAGATGATGGTAGCAATAATGTGGATTGGGTCCGTGATCTGAGGATTATCCTCATTGCTGCACAGAATAATTATGTCGTTGATGCATCGCTAGGTGACAGACCTGTTGCAGGAGCTGATGCTGACGTTATGAACGTTTGACAAGCTCGATATGACGACTACTTGATAGTTTAGTGCACCATGCTTTACGGCTTAGAATCTGGGCTCCAAAGATGTTTTTGAATGCCATGGAACATATGAGATGTTCCGAGAGCTGAAATTGGTATTTCAGACTCATGCCCATGTCAAGAGGTATGAGACCTCTGACAAATACTTTGCCTACACTACAAAAAAAGACACATCCGTGACATTTTGGGCTGAACGAATTTTTTCCTGTCATACTTATGACACTTCTATGATGATAATTGTGACAAAACCCGGTATCATCATAGATGTGGTGGGGTCCTACTTCTATGACAAAAAATCATGACAGAAAATGGGCTTTTCCTCCTGGGCGGGCCAGAGACGCAGCTGCATGACATTCTTTGGGCCGTCCATGACAGAAAAAACCGTCATAGAAGCGAGGGCGAGGAAAATATCGGGGGTGTTCCCGGTTACGGTGGGTGGTCGGGGCCAAGCGATGCGCGTTTCTCTCATACACGCACACACGTGGGTGCGAGGCGTTGGGCTCTAACTGAACCTGAGCGAGGCATTGGGCTCTAACGGAACCCGAGAGATTGCACTGCAGGCTACGCGTTACTGAACCCGAGCGATCGATTGATGGGTGTCAACTGAACCCGATTGAGTGATTTCTTCTCTACTGCTGCTAGCTGAAGCCGATCGATGTTGCCTCTGGATGAACAGTGAGCATTGCTGGGGGGTTTGGATGAACAGTTCCGGTGGGGGTGGATGAACAGGACCCCGTGTTGTTGCCTCTGGATGAACAGGACCCGATCGATCGAGCCGGTTGGGGCTGTATGAACAGGACCCTGTGGAGGGCTGGATGAACAGGACCACCCCGTGGAGGGCAGGATGAACACTAGACGGTGGAGGGCTGGATGAACAATAGCCCGTGGAGGGGTTGTTGAACAGGAGCCCGTGGACAGGGCTGGAACAGTAGCCGGTGGAGTAGCGCGCGGTGGAGGCTGGATGAATGATACGTCCAGTTTGCATCATGCTTTTATATCGATATTTATTGCATTATGGGCTGTTATTACACATTATGTCACAATAATTATGCCTATTCTCTCTTATTTTACAAGGTTTACATAAACAGGGAGAATGCCGGCAGCTGGGATTCTGGGCTGGAAAAGGAGCAAATATTAGAGACCTATTCTGCACAGCTCCAAAAGTCCTGAAACTTCACGGAAGTCATTTTCAGAATATATAAAAAATACTGAGCGCAAGAAGTTCGCCAGGGGGGCCACACCCTGCCCACGAGGGTGGGGGGCGCGCCCCCTACCTCGTGGGCCCCCTGATGGCCCTCCGATGGCCATCTTTTGCTATATGGAGTCTTTCGATGAGAAAAAAAATCAGAAGCCATCTTCCTGGATGAGACTCCACCGCCACGAGGCGGAACCTTAGCGGAACCAATCTAGGGCTCTGGCGGAGCTGTTCTGCCGGGGAAACTTCCCTTCGGGAGGGGGAAATCATCGCCATCGTCATCACCAACGCTCCTCTCATCAGGAGAGGGCAATCTCCATCAACATCTTCACCAGCACCATCTCCTCTCAAAACCCTAGTTCATCTCTTGTATCCAATTCTTGTCTCTAAGCTTGGGATTGGTACCTTTGGGTTGCTAGTAGTGTTAATTACTCCTTGTAGTTGATGCTAGTTGGTTTACTTGGTGGAATATCATATGTTCAGATCCTATATGCATATTAATACCCCTCTGATTATGAACATGAATATGCTTTGTGAGTAGTTACGTTTGTTCCCGAGGACATGGGAGAAGTCTTGCTATTAGTAGTCATGTGAATTTGGTATTCGTTCGATATTTTGATGAGATGTATGTCATCTCTCCTCTAGTGGTGTTATGTGAACGTCGACTACATGACACTTCACCATTATTTGGGCCTAGAGGAAGGCATTGGGAAGTAATAAGTTGATGATGGGTTGCTAGAGTGACAGAAGCTTAAGCCCTAGTTTATGCGTTGCTTCGTAAGGGGCTGATTTGGATCCACATGTTTCATCATATGATTAGGTTTACCTTAATACTTTTGTTGTAGTTGCGGATGCTTGCAATAGAGGTTAATCATAAGTGGGATGCTTGTCCAAGTAAGGACATCACCCAAGCACCGGTCCAGCCACATATCAGATTATCAAAGTACCGAACGCGAATCATATGAACATGATGAAACCTAGCTTGACGATATTCCCATGTGTCCTCGGGAGCGCTTTACATCATATAAGAGTTTGTCCAGGCTTGTCCTTTTCTACAAAAAGGATTGGGCCACCTTGCTGCACTTTATTTACTTTTGTTACTTGTTGCTCGTTACAAATTATCCTATCACAAAACTATCTATTACCTATTATTTCAGTGCTTGCAGAGAATACCTTGCTGAAAACCGCTTATCATTTCCTTCTGCTCCTCGTTGGGTTCGACACTCTTACTTATCGAAAGGACTACGACAGATACCCTATACTTATGGGTCATCAATACTCTTTTCTGGCGCCATTGTCGGGGAGTGAAGCGCCTTTGGTAGGTGGAATTTGGTATGGAGAAGTTTATATAGTGTGCTGAAATTTACTGTCACTTGTTACTATGGAAATCCTCTGAGGGGCTTGTTCGGGGTTTCTTCACCCCGACTAGTAGAGCAAAGAGTTGCTCCTCAACCTACTGAACCTACTGAAAATGAAAATGCCCGCTTTGAAATTCCTTTGGGCATGATAGAAAAACTGCTAGCTAATCCTTTTGCACGAGACAGAACAGTGCATCCTGATGAGCACCTAATATATGTGGATGAAGTTTGTGGATTATTTAAGCTTGCAGGTGTACTCGAAGATGTTACTAAGAAGAAGGTCTTCCCGTTATCTTTGAAGGAAGATGCATTGACATGGTATAGGCTATGTGATGATACGGGGTCATGGAACTACAAACGATTGAAATTGGAATTTCATCAGAAGTTTTATCCTATGCATCTTGTTCATCGTGATCACAATTATATATATAATTTCTGGCCTCGTGAAGGAGAAATCATCGCTCAAGCTTGGGGGAGGCTTAAATCAATGTTATATTCATGCCCCAATCATGAGCTCTCAAGAGAAATGATTATTCAAAATTTATATGCTCAGCTTTGTGATAACAATCACACCATGCTCGATACTTCTTGTGCTGGCTCTTTTATGACGAAGACTATTGAATTCAAATGGGATTTATTGGAAATAATTAAACGCAACTCTGAAGATTGGGACCTCGACGAAGGTAAGGAATCAGGTATGACACCTAAATTTGATTGTGTTAAATCTTTTATGGATATCGATGTTTTCCGTAAATTTAGCACTAAATATGGACTTGACTCTGAGCTAGTAGCTTCTTCCTATGAATCTTTTTCTACTCATGTTGATCTCCCTAGGGAGAAGTTGTTTAAATATCATCCTCCCATAGAAGTAAAAGTAGCTGCACCTATTAAAGTTGAAGAAAAGACTGTCACCTATAATGATCCTATTGTTCCCACTGCTTATGTTGAGAAACCACCTTTCCCTATTAGGATAAAGGATCATGCTAAAGCTTCAACTGTGGTTCGTAAAAGCAATATTAGAACTTATACACCTGCTGAGCAAATTAAAGTTGAACCTAATATTGCTATTTTTAAAGATCTCTTGTCTGATAATATTGATGGGCATGTTATTCATTTCCGTGATGAGACTGCTAGAATTGCTAAACCCAGTGCTAAAGATAAACCTAGATCTTTGGTAGGCATGCCTATTATTTCCATTAAAATAGGAGATCATTGTTATCATGGCTTATGTGATATGGGTGCCAGTGCTAGTGCTATACCTCATGACTTATACAAAGAAATTATGCATGATATTGCACCTGCTGAGATAGAAGATATTGATGTCACAATTAAACTTGCCAATAGAGATACTATTTCACCAATTGGAATTGTTAGAGATGTTGAAGTCTTGTGTGGGAAAACTAAATATCCTGCTGATTTTCTTGTTCTTGGTCCCCCAAAAGATAGCTTTTGTCCCATTATATTTGGTAGACCCTTCTTGAACACTATTAATGCTAAGATAGATTGCAAAAAGGATGCTGTTACTATTGGTTTAGGTGATATGTCTCATGAATTTAATTTCTCTAAATTTCGTAGACAACACCGTGAAGAGGAATTGCCTAGTAAAGATGAAATTATTGGTCTTGCTTCTATTGCCTTACCTCCTAGTGATCCTTTAGAACAATATTTGCTAGACCATGAAAATGATATGTTTATGAATGAAAGAAGGGAAATAGATGAAGTATTCTTTAAACAGGAACCCATCCTGAAACACAATTTGCCTGTTGAAATCCTAGGGGATCCTCCTCCACCCAAGGGTGATCCCGTGTTTGAGCTTAAACCGTTACCTGATACTCTTAAATATGCTTATCTTGATGAGAAAAAGATATATCCTGTTATTATTAGTGCTAACCTTTCAGAGCATGAAGAAGAGAGATTATTGAAAACTCTGAAGAAGCACCATGCTGCTATTGGATATACTCTTGATGATCTCAAGGGCATTAGTTCCGCTCTGTGTCAACACAAAATAAATTTGGAGGAAGATGCCAAACCAGTTCGTGATCATCAACGACGGCTGAATCCTAAGATGAAGGAAGTGGTAAGAAAGGAAATACTAAAGATTCTTGAGGAAGGTATAATTTATCCCGTTGCTAATAGTCACTGGGTAAGTCCTGTCCATTGTGTCCCTAAGAAGGGAGGTATTACTGTCGTTCCTAATGATAAAGATGAGTTGATCCCGCAAAGAATTATTACAGGTTATTGGATGGTAATTGGTTTCCGCAAATTAAATAAAGCTACTAAAAAGGATCATTACCCCATACCTTTTATCGATCAAATGCTAGAAAGATTATCCAAACATACACATTTTTGCTTTCTAGATGGTTATTCTGGTTTCTCTCAAATACCCGTGTCAGCCAATGATCAATCAAAGACTACTTTTACTTTCCCTTTTGGTACTTTTGCTTATAGACGTATGCCTTTTGGTTTATGTAATGCACCTACTACTTTTCAAAGATGCATGATGGCTATATTCTCTGACTTTTGAGAAAAGATTTGTGAGGTTTTCATGGATGATTTTTCCGTCTATGGATCCTCTTTTGATGATTGCTTAAGCAACCTTGACCGAGTTTTGCAGAGATGTGAAGAAACTAATCTTGTCTTTAATTGCGAAAAGTGCCACTTTATGGTTAATGAAGGTATTGTCTTGGGGCATAAAGTTTCTGAAAGAGGTATTGAGGTTGATAAAGCCAAGGTTGATGCTATTGAAAAGATGCCATGTCCCAAGGACATCAAAGGTATAAGAAGTTTCCTTGGTCATGCCAGGTTTTATAGGAGGTTCATTAAGGACTTCTCCAAAATTTCTCGGCCTCTGACTAATTTATTACAAAAAGATATACCATTTGTTTTTGATGATGATTGTGTAGAAGCATTTGAAATACATAAGAAATCATTAGTCTCTGGACCTATTGTTCAGCCACCTTATTGGAGTTTACCTTATGAAATTGTGTGTGATGCTAGTGATTATGCTGTAGGTGCTGTTCTAGGGCAAAGAGTTGATAAGAAATTAAATGTTATTCAATATGCTAGTAAAACTCTAGATAATGCTCAGAGAAATTATGCTACTACTGAAAACGAATTCTTAGCAGTTGTACTTGCTTGTGATAAGTTCAGACCTTATATTGTTGATTCTAAAGTAACAATTCACACAGATCATACTGCTATTAAATACCTTATGGAAAAGAAAGATGCTAAACCTAGATTTATTAGATGGGTTCTCTTGCTACAAGAATTTGATTTGCATATTATTGATAGAAAGGGAGCTCAGAACCCCGTTGCAGACAACTTGTCTAGGTTAGGAAATGTGCTTGATGACCCACTACCTATTGATGATAGCTTTCCTGATGAACAATTAAATGTCATAAATGCTTCTCATACTGCTCCATGGTATGCTGATTATGCTAATTACGTTCTTGCTAAATTTATACCACCTAGTTTCACATACCAGCAAAAGAAAAAGTTCTTCTATGATTTGAGGCATTACTTTTGGGATGACCCACACCTTTATAAAGAAGGAGTAGATGGTGTTATTAGACGTTGTGTACCTGAGCATGAACAGGAACAAATCCTACGCAAGTGTCACTCCAAACATTATGGAGGACACCACGCTGGAGATAGAACTACACATAAGGTATTGCAATCCGGTTTTTATTGGCCTACTCTCTTCAAGGATGCCCGTAAGTTTGTCTTATCTTGTGATGAATGTCAAAGAATTGGTAATATTAGTAGACATCAAGAAATGCCTATGAATTATTCACTTGTTATTGAACCATTTGATGTATGGGGCTTTGATTATATAGGACCTTTTCCTGCCTCCAATGGATACACACATATTTTAGTTGCTGTTGATTACGTTACTAAGTGGGTAGAAGCTATTCCAACTAGTAGTGCTAATCATAACACCTCTATTAAGATGCTTAAATAAGTTATTTTTCCAAGGTTTGGAGTCCCTAGATATTTAATGACTGATGGTGGTTCACATTTTATTCATGGTGCTTTCCGTAAAATGCTTGCTAAGTATGATGTTAATGAGTTAATCATAGAATTGCATCTCCTTATCACCCACAGTCTAGTGGTCAAGTAGAATTGAGTAATAGAGAACTCAAATTAATTTTGCAAAAGACTGTTAATAGATCTAGAAAGAATTGGTCAAAGAAACTTGATGATGCATTATGGGCCTATAGAACTGCATATAAAAATCCTATGGGTATGTCTCCGTATAAAATGGTTTATGGAAAAGCATGTCACTTACCTCTCGAACTAGAACATACGGCTTATTGGGCTATTAAAGAACTCAATTATGATTTCAAACTTGCTGGTGAGAAGAGGTTATTTGACATTAGCTCACTAGATGAATGGAGAACCCAAGCCTACGAGAATGCCAAATTATTTAAAGAAAAAGTTAAAAGATGGCATGATAAAAGAATACAAAAGCGTGAGTTTAATGTAGGTGATTATGTATTCCTATAAAACTCTCGTTTAAATTTTTTTGCAGGAAAACTTCTCTCTAAATGGGAAGGTCCTTACGTTATCGAGGAGGTCTATCGTTTCGGTGCCATAAAAATCAACAACTTTGAAGGCACGAATTCGAAGGTGGTGAACGGTCAAAGAATTATACATTATATCTTAGGTAATCCTATAAATGTTAAAACCAATGTTATTGAAACGGTAACCCCGGAGGAATACATAAGGGACACTTTCCGGAATGTTTCAGACTCCAAAAAGGAATAGGTATGTGGTACGGTAAGTAAACCGACTCCAAAACAGTTCTAACGGCAATTTTCTTCCGTTTTGGAATATTTAGAAAAATAGAAAAATAAGAAGCAGTCCGGGAAGGACACAAGGGCTCCACGAGGGTGGAGGGCGCGCCCTACCCCCTGGGCGCGCCCCTACCTCGTGGGCACCTCGTGTGCTCTCCGGACTCCGTTTTCTTACACGTTACATATTTTGGTCAGTAAAAATTCATTATATAATCTCCCGAAGGTTTTAACTCCTGTATCACACAAATATCTCTTGTCTTTGTTTCGAGCTGTCCTGTTGCAGATTAGAGCAACATGTCATCCCAGGATTCGGAAGGAGAAAGCTATGTGGCTGATTACCTTGCAGATCCTAAGGTCTATGGGGATGTGGAGCATTGTGGTTGGACTACGAAAGAAGAAGAGGACTATGAACCCAAGGGAAGGGAGGAGACGAGCTCAGAAGAAGACGAAGTCCCATTACCTCAACCTAGGGACATGCATGTGGAGTTCAAAAAGTCAAGCCTTCAGGATAGAGTAAAGAAACCTAAGATTGAGTTTATCCCTTTTCGCCTCTTGTAGGAAAACAAGCAGGAACTATGCAAAAAGATACTGAGCCTGGATCAGGAGATCAATGACCTAAGGGACCAAAATTCTGTCCTCAAGCGTAAATTAAGGAAGAAGTCTACGCCATCAACAAAACCATCACCTTCTTCACCAACAAAGAAGAACTGAGCATCGGGTATGGGCACTCCCCTTGGCAACTGCCAAGCTTGGGGGAGTGCCCCGGTATCGTATCACCATCACTTTTATCTTTACTGTTTTTCTTAGTTCGATCCTTTTGGTAATATCTTGATCTAGTAGAATAAAAGTTTTTAGTATGATCTAGTTGTGAGTTTTGCTTTATGATCCTTCTATGTAATCGAGTCCGTGAGCTATATATAATAAAGATTAGTGTTGAGTCAGGGGCTTGATTATTTTGCCATGATCTTAAGTGAATAAAAGAAAAGAGAAAGAATAAAAAGAATAAAAGAGATCATATGGATCTTATGGAGAGTAATGAGCTCACATGGAAAAAGTATGATGAATAAAAGCTGTTGAGAGTTGACAAACATAGTTTTGGTCATCGTTGCAATTAATAGGAAGTAATAAAGAAAGAGAGGTCTTCACATATAAATAAACTATCTTGGACATCTTTTATGATTGTGAGCACTCATTAAAATATGACATGCTAAAGAGTTGACGTTGGACAAGGAAGACAACGTAATGGGTTATGTTTTCTTACATCTGAGATAAATTATATTGTCTTGGGTCATCCAACATGATTGAGCTTGCCTTTCCCCCTCATGCTAGCCAAATCCTTTGCACCAAGTAGAGATACTACTTGTGCTTCCAAACACCCTTAAACTAGTTTTGCCATGAGAGTCCACCATATCTACCTATGGATTGAGTAAGATCCTCCAAGTAAGTTGTCATCGGTGCAAGCAATAAAAATTGCTCTCTAAATATGTATGATTGATTGGTGTGGAGGAAATAAGCTTTATACGATCGTGTGATATGGAAGAAATAAAAGCAACAGACTGCATAATAAAGGTCCATATCACAAGTGGCAATATAAAGTGACGTTCTTTCGCATTAAGATTTTGTGCATCCAACCATAAAAGTGCATGACAACCTCTACTTCCCTCTGCGAAGGGCCTATCGTTTACCTTTATCTCCTACCTTACATAAGAGTCATGGTGATCTTCACCCTTCCTTTTTACATTTTATCTTTTGGCAAGCACAACATGTTGGAAAGATCCTGGTATATATGGCTAATTGGATGTGAGTTTTCATGAACTATTATTGTTGACACTACCCTTGAGGTATAACGTTGGGAGGCAAAATTATAAGCCCCTATCTTTCTCTGTGTCCGATTAAAACTCCATACCCATAAGTATTGCGTGAGTGTTAGCAATTGTGAAAGACTATATGATAGTTGAGTATGTGGACTTGCTGAAAAGCTCTTATATATTGACTCTTTCCTATGTTATGATAAATTGCAATTGCTTCAATGACTAAGATTATAGTTTGTTAAGTTTCAATGAAGTTTATGATTCATACTTGAAATTGTGATTGAATTGTTACTCTAGCATAAGAGATCATATGACAAGAATTATATAAGTTGTTGTTCTAAGAATGATCATGATGCCCTCATGTCCGTATTTTATTTTTATCGACACCTCTATCTCTAAACATGTGGACATATTTTTCGATTTCGAATTTCGCTTGAGGACAAGCGAGGTCTAAGCCTGGGGAGTTGATACATCCATTTTGCATCATGCTTTTATATTGATATTTATTGCATTATGGGCTGTTATTACACATTATGTCACAATACTTATGCCTATTCTATCTTATTTTACAAGGTTTACATAAAGAGGGAGAATGCCGACAGCTGGGATTCTGGGCTGGAAAAGGAGCAAATATTAGAGACCTATTCTGCACAGCTCCAAAAGTCCTGAAACTTCACGGAAGTCATTTTCAGAATATATAAAAAATACTGAGCGCAAGAAGTTCACCAGGGGGCCACACCCTGCCCACGAGGGTGGGGGGTGCGCCCCCTACCTCGTGGGCCCCCTGGTGGCCCTCCGATGGCCATCTTCTGCTATATGGAGTCTTTCGATGAGAAAAAAAATCAGAAGCCATCTTCCCGGATGAGACTCCGCCGCCACGAAGCGGGACCTTGGCAGAACCAATCTAGGGCTGTGGCGGAGCTATTCCGCCGGGGAAACTTCTCTCCGGGAGGGGGAAATCATCGCCGTCGTCATCACCAATGCTCCTCTCATCGGGAGAGGGCAATCTCCATCAACATCTTCACCAGCACCATCTCCTTTCAAAACCCTAGTTCATCTCTTGTATCCAATTGTTGTCTCTAAGCCTGGGATTGGTACCTGTGGGTTGCTAGTAGTGTTAATTACTCCTTGTAGTTGACGCTAGTTGGTTTACTTGGTGGAAGATCATATGTTCTGGTCCTATATGCATATTAATACCCCTCTGATTATGAACATGAATATGCTTTGTTATTAGTTACGTTTGTTCCTGAGGACATGGGAGAAGTATTGCTATTAGTAGTCATGTGAATTTGGTATTCGTTCGATATTTTGATGAGATGTATGTTGTCTCTCCTCTAGTGGTGTTATGTGAACGTCGACTACATGACACTTCACCATTATTTGGGCCTATAGGAAGGCATTGGGAAGTAATAAGTAGATGATGGGTTGCTAGAGTGACAGAAGCTTAAACCCTAGTTTATGCGTTGCTTCGTAAGGGGCTGATTTGGATCCACATGTTTCATGCTATGGTTAGGTTTACCTTAATACTTTTTTTGTAGTTGCGGATGCTTGCAATAGAGGTTAATCATAAGTGGGATGCTTATCCATGTAAGGACATCACCCAAGCATCGGTCCACCCACATATCAGATTATCAAAGTACCGAACGCGAATCATATGAACGTGATGAAACCTAGCTTGACGATATTCCCATGTGTCCTCGAGAGCGCTTTACATCATATAAGAGTTTGCCCAGGCTTGTCCTTTGCTACAAAAAGGATTGGGCCACCTTGCTGCACTTTATTTACTTTTGTTACTTGTTGCTCGTTACAAATTATCTTATCACAAAACTATCTGTTACCTATTATTTCAGTGCTTGCAGAGAATACCTTGCTGAAAACCGCTTATCATTTCCTTCTGCTCCTCATTGGGTTCGACACTCTTACTTATCGAAAGGACTACGATAGATCCCCTATAGTTGTGGGTCATCAATGAACAGGAGCCCGTGGATGAACAGTCACAGGTGGAGGCTGGAGGAGGTCGACGGTGGATGAACAGTAGCCCGTGGAGGCTGGAGGGGGTCAACGGTGGAGATGAACAGTAACCCGTGGAGTCCCGTTTTGCCCGTAGCGCTCCAACACAAGTCCGTTTCCTCCATTTTGCGGTACGCCACACCCCTCCCGATCAACATGACCCCCGTTTCGACTGTAGGAGGTCCGTTTCCTATGTTTTGCGGTACGCCAGACCCCTCCCGATGAACAGGATCCCGTTTCGACCGTGGCCGGTCGAACACAAGGCCGTTTCATCCATTCTGTGGTACGCCAGGCCTCGTTTCCATCGGTTGTTCCGTCCAAGCCGGTTGGCTCCCACGTGTTTCGTTGCCTCCCGATGAACACGACGCATTTCGTTGCCTCCCCATGAACACGATAGCGACACAGTTTCTCCGTTCCAACCCAGCGATGTACACGAGCCCTGGCCGTACGTATGCGCGAGTAGGCGTTCGAGACCCCGCCCGTATGTACGTACATGGCCGTATTTTCTTTCTTGCACATTGGCCGCTATACGTACGTGTACATGCTACATGCACGCCTCAACTACGACACGTGCGCGCTCTACATCCACCGGTATGTACGTACACGTTCGCGACCAGACTGACAACGCTACGTACGCTTCGACCAGGTGGGTCCCGACTGTTAGGCACTTCCTTGCGAGCGAAGATATAGCTGGTGGGTCCCGGCAGTCAGGGGGGCGAATCATTTTTTTGCCCGGACGCACTTCCTTGAGTGCGAAGATGTAGCTGGTGGGTCCCACCAGTCAGAGGGAAACATTTTTTTCGTGAAATACGGTGGCATGTCCGGTGGGTCCCCGCTGTCAGGTACATGAATAGTTATTTTGCACGTAATAAGGAGGCACTTCCTTGCGGCTGCCGTGGATCTAGCTGTCAGCCTCTCCACGTAAAGTACTCTTCCGATGGAAGTCGGTCGTTGACCACATTGACCATGCCGTGCCGAGAGCACCAAGGCGGTGGACGACGGCGAGTCCTAGGAAGGGGACAACGCAGGGCCAGGGAAGACGCAGCAGTGGATGCCCACGCGTAGAGGAGTATGAGGGTTCACTGGTTCGCTGCGGTGTGAGGCTACCGTCGCCGTAGAATAACAGGGGGTGTGTGTGAGTAGAGGGATGGCCTGGCCAGCGGTGGGAGTAGTAGGGGGCGGTGAGGCCTCCGCCGCATCGTAGCCGACCACGGGAGGCAGGAGCACGAGGCACGACCGACGCTGGTTTGGGCGGCTGGAGCAAGAAGACCAGAGGTTGAAGAAGCACTACGGCCGTTGGACGGACATCATACGGTCACTAGAGCTAGAATCGTGCATATGGACTAAGTTGACAAAGCCCTCCATCCCCTTCAACTTAGTAGGCCCACAAGTCAGCCTGCCACTATACTGGGTCCCAGCTAGCAGGGGGAGTATTCATTTTTGTGTGCGTAATAAGGAGGCACTTCCTTGTGTGCGAAGATATAACTGGTGGGTCCGAGCTGTCAGCAGCGGTAACATTTTTTCCGCGAAATACAGATGCCTTCCGGTGGGTCCCAGATGTCAGGTGGAGAAATCATTATTTTGCGTGTAATAAGGAGGCATTTCCTTGTGTGCGGCCGTGGACCCAACTGTCAGCCTCTCCGCGTACAGTCCACTTCAAATGCATGTTGGTCGTTGACCACGTTGACCAGGCCGCGCTGAGAGCACTAGGGCGGTGGACGACGGCGAGGTCTAGGAAGGGAACGACACGGAGGCAGGGAAGACTGGGCAGTTGTTTCCCACATGGAGGGGAGTACGACTGTACGAGGGTTTACTAGTTCGTATGCCGTCGCCAGAGAATAATAGCAGGTGTGGGTGAGTAGAGGGATGGCTAGGCCAGCGATGGGAGTACGGTGGGGCGGTGAGGCTTGCGCGGTAGCACAGCCGGCCGCGGGGAGGAGGGAGGAGACAGTCCCACCGACGCTTGTTTGAGCGGCTGGAGCAGGAAGAGCAGAGATTGAAGAAGCACGACGGCCGTTGGATGGAAATCCAACAATCACTGCTTGTGCGTCAACCTTTTTTTAGGAAAGCCTCAAACATGTGGAAAATAGCATACAACCCATCTGCCATTATTTCTAATAATTTACAGCCCATTTGCTAATTCTTAAGTTTTTTTGGATCCCATATTCTTTTTGTTAGCATTACGACCCATATTGTGGTCACGGTTAAAAAATTATACTAAATTTTGCATATTTCGTTGCGGTCCGAACTGTTTTTAATCTCAAAATTTCGAGTCACATTCAATCTGATTTAAAAAATAATGTATATCAATATAAAATCCGACAAATTGTCCACACATAAAAATCAATGCAATTTAAAATATCGAAATGAAAAAAATAAATTTGAAACTAATTGCAGGTTTGATGTGTTTTAAAAATGTACATCCCATTTCTCATTACTGATAGGCCATTTTCTCGGCCATCCGAATGAAGCTCTCCTCGTCTTGAAAGATTTGTAGCCCAACAGGCCTGACAAAGCGACTTACTTAGCAAATCACAAAAAAACTGGGCCGTGGCCGTGGACCCAGCTGTCAGCCTCTCCACGTACAGTACTCTTCCGATGGAAGTCGGTCGTTGACCACATTGACCACGCCGCGCTGAGAGCACCAAGGCTGTGGATGACGGCGAGGCCTAGGAAGGGGACGACATGGAGCCGGGGAAGACGCGGCAGTGGATGCCCACGCAGAGAGGAGTACGAGGGTTCACTGGTTCGGCTGCGGTGTGAGGCTGCCATCGCCGCAAAATAACAGGGGGCGTGGGTGAGTGGAGGGATGGCCTGGCCAGCAGTGGGAGTAGTATGGGGGCGGTGAGGCCTCCGCGGCAGCACAGCCGGCCACGGGAGGCAGGAGCAGGCGGTACGACTGGCGCTGCTTTGGGCGGTTGGAGCAAGAAGACCAGAGGTTGAAGAAGCACTAAGGCTGTTGGATGAACATCGTACGGTCACTGGAGCTAGAATCGTTCATATTGACTAAGTTGACAAAGCCCTCTGTCCCTGTCAACTTAGTAGGCCCACAAGTCAGCCTCCCACTGTGGTGGGTCCTAGCTGGCAGGGGGTATTCATTTTTTGTGTGCAATAAGGAGGCACTTCCTTGTGTGCGAAGATATAGTTGGTGGGTCCGACCTGTCAGCGGAGGGAACATTTTTTTCGCGAAATACAGAGGCCCTTCCGGTAGATCCCAGATGTCAGGTGGAGGAATCATTATTTTGCGTGCAATAAGGAGGCATTTCCTTGTGTGCGGCCGTGGACCCAGCTGTCAGCCTCTCCACGTACAGTCCACTTCCGATGGATGTCGTTTGTTGACCACGTTGACCACGCCGCGCCGAGAGCACCAGGGCGGTGGACGATGGCGAGGCCTATGAGGGGAACGACACGGAGCCGGGGAAGACACGACAGTGGCTGCCCACGCGGTGGAGAGTACGAGGGTTGACTGGTTCAGCTGCCGTCGCCGGAAAATAACAGGAGGTGTGGGTGAGTAGAGGGATAGAAAGGCCAGGGATGTGAGTATATGATGGGGCTGTGAGGCCTCTGCAGCAGCACAACCAACCACGGGAGGCAGGAGCAGGCGGCACGACCGGCGCTGCTTTGGGCGGCTGGAGCAAGAAGACCAGAGGTTGAAGAAGCACTATGGCCGTTGGATGGACATCAGACGGTCATCAGAGCTAGAATCGTTCATATTGACTAAGTTGACAAAGCCCTCTGTCCCTGTCAACTTAGTAGGCCCACAAGTCAGCCACCCACTATGGTGGGTCCCAGCTAGCAGGGGTGTATTCATTTTTTATGCGTCATAAGGACGCACTTCCTTGCGTGCGAAGATATAGCTGGTGGGTCCGACCTATCAGCGGGGGAACATTTTTTCGTGAAATACAGAAGCCCTTCCTGTGGGTCCTAGCTGTCAGGTGGAGGAATCAATTATTCTGCGCATAATAAGGAGGCATTTCCTTGCGTGCGGCCGTGGACCCAGCTGTCAGCCTCTCCACGTACAGTCCACTTATGATGGATGTCGTTCATTGACCATGTTGACTAGGCCGCACCGAGAGCACCAGGGCGGTGTACGACGACGAGGCCTAGGAAGGGAACGACATGAAGCCAGGGAAGACTCGGCAGTTGTTTCCCACGCGGAGGAGTACGAGGGTTTACTGGTTCGTCTGCCATCCCCGGAGAATAACAGTAGGTGTGGGTGAGTAGAGGGATGGCTAGGCTAGCAATGTGAGTACGGTGGGGCGGTGAGGCCTATGCGGCAGCATACCCGGCCGCGGGAGGAGGGAGCAGGCAGTCCCACCGGCGCTTCTTTGAGCGGCCGGAGCAGGAAAAGCAGATTGAAGAAGCATGACAGCCGTTGGATGGACATCCAACAATCACTGCTCTCGTGTGCATTATTTCTAATAACGTACAACCCATTTGCTAATTCTTAAGAATTTTTTTGGAGCCCATCTTCTTTTTGTTAGCATTACACCCCATATTGTGGCCACGGTTAAAAAATATACGAATTTTTGCATATTTCGGTGCGGTCAACTGGTTTTAATCCTGAAATATCGATTCACATTCAAACTATTTTGAAAAATAATTTATATAAATATAAAATCCAAATAATTGTCCACGCATAAAAATAAATGGAATTTAAAATCTTGTAATGAAAAAAATTGAAACTAATTCCCGGTTTGATGTGATTTAAAAATGTACAGCCCATTTCTGGGCACCGAATGAAACTCTCCTCGTCCTGAAAGATTTGCAGCCCAGCAGGGATGATAAAGCAAGTAGGCCTCGTTTGGGTATTTATTTTAAAAATAGAACTGGGCTAGCCATTTTCAGCAAGAAAAAAACACAACTGGGCTCATGATGTGGTAAACATAAATAAAACCCTGGCTAGACGGCCACAGCCCCCGCACAACCCCGTTGTTACCCTGATCTGTCGCTAAAACTAATATAAATAACAACTGCTTGTTCCTCAAAAAAAAACTGCGTGACCTGCTCGGTCCCTAGTGTCAGCTGCTCGTAGTGTAATTCTCTCGTTTATTGACTACGTTGACAATGGCGTGAGCCCCAGATGTCCAACCATTAGGAGGAACCATATTTTTGGGCTTGTAATATTGAGGCACTTGCTTGCGTACTGCCATGACGCTGGTGGGTCCCTACTTTCATCCTCTCCACATACAGTCATCCCCTTGTTCCTCTCAGTTGTTGACGACGTTGACAACGCAAGAGGGCGGTGCACCGCGCACGGCGAGCAAACCAAGGCCGCAAGGCGGAGGACGACGGCGATGCCTCAGATGGAACGAACAGGTGTCGTGAAAGATGCGTCGGTCCAGTCGTAGGTTCGGGCGCGGGTGCATGTTGGGGCTGACGTCGCTGGAGAATAACATGATGTGTGGGGGAATAGAGGGAGGGACTGGCCAACGTTGGAGGGTACATACGGTAGGGCGGCGGAGGCGCAACCATCCATGGGAGGCGGGAGCAGGCGAAGCCGACGGGGTGGTTTGGTTTGGGTGGCTGGAGGAAGAAGAAGACAAGAGATAGAAGATACATGACAGATGTTGGATGTCAATCCAACGGCTGGTAGGCAGAATCGTTTGTTGACTGGCTAGTAAGTCGACACCACCTTGGATAGGCTATTTCCTCGCGGGTCCCAAATGTCAGAATCCAAATCTGTCATGGTCATGCAGCCTTTCCTATGAAAATTTATAGCCCATTTGATGTGCTAGTTCGAAATAAGTTTGTGGGTGCTGGTGGGGGCTAATCACTTGGTTTCTGTAATGCAAAGTGAGATCAAGCAGCCGGCGAGAGTGATGTTATTTCCCTTGGTTAGGATTTGTTAGTTGTTACAATATTTCACTCTAAATTAAACGACTGGCAAGCCATTTGCCTTGCTTCAAAGAAAATATGACAATCACAGCCGAGTTGGAAAGGGCAAGAACATCTAACTCTAGCTTACAAACTGTACAAAAGCACGAGGGTTAATTGTTCATCAGGTTTACAAAAAAACCCAGGTTGAAAAGGGCAACAACATCTAACTCCAGCACTGTTTTCGGTAGTCACAGTCAAATGGATCGGTCAAGTCCATAGAATGAACATCCCGAGTCGTAAAATTTACTGGATTATGACCACAATATGTTGTAAATAGAAGCGCGACACGTTCAGAAGCTCTTTTGCCCACCTGAAACTCCTTTTTTTTGCTCTTCCACATACCCATCCGTCAAAACCATGCTGCTGATAAACTTAAGCCTGATGGACAATAGTAACCTCGCATTCAGCAGGAAGAATGTGACAAATCTAGTGTTTGCACGGTTGGCTACATATCATTCTAGCATTATTGTCTTCAATCGAATCTCATGAGAAGTGAGAAAATCCCGATGCTTACGAATCCACCAATTGGTTATAACTTTCTTACCCCGTCCTGTTGCCTAAATAGACATGAAGATTGAAAATAGTTAAGGTCTAAAAAAAACAGTGTCGAAAGAGCAATAGTTGAACGGTTATTCTAGTACACTATATGCGGGCTTCCAATGTGCGTGAAATTATCACCTTTATATACAACTTCTCCAGACATGGAAAGCATTGCAACAAGCCAATAATCTTGTTTAGGTCAAAACTATTCATTTGGATATATAAGATCTTGACAAAATCCAGCACCATTGATAGGCCATCCATGGAGAAACTCTTCATTGAGCATAGAACATAATATTAGTACAAAATGTATACTCCACGATGACATACAACTTATGCGTAGAAATTTAAAATACATCTTATGGTTACAAGTGTAGATGATAATGTAAATTACCTGAAGAACTGTGGAGCCAAACACCATATTGAAATGAGCACAGAGATCATGTATTACACCCAAGGTCTCCAGTTTAGGTGCAGAGAGGACGGTTATTTGCAACGGTGAATAACTAGAATCAAGGATCAACCTTTGAAGAGAAGGGGCATCTTGGATGATGAGCTGCCTTCCGTCAAAACAAATTCCAATTCTTACAAGGTTAGGCAACTTTATTTGGAGACAACCGATTCTAACTGTGAAAACTAGCACCAAGCACTCCAGGGCAGGGCAACCGGAGTGGATGATGATGTGCAATGAGGCCTCCGATATAAGAAGCCGCACAAGCGAAAGTTTCTTGAGAAATGGGAGTCGAAGGTTTAGTACCAGATTGTCTGGTAGGTCACATAGCGCAAAGGTGGCGGTGTGGAGAGAGGAGGAAAACCGCGAGATGGACATCAATGCTGAGGGCACAGGTTGATGGCGTTCAATATCTGGTAGGTGATTTCCAAGTGGATAGTAGAACTAAAGCAGCTGTAGTTCTATGAATTCAGGAGATTTCAGCCAGGCATCCATCGTGCAGGGCATGGTATGCTTGCTCAGGTAGCATGACGGGATGCAGAGGCTTTGAACGGAGCCCTGTTGGGAGGAGATGATGGCTTTGGGGATTTCAAAATCATTGAAGAGAGATAGCTGACGGCAGTCGAGATTAAGGGGCACGACGCGCCATAGAGGCGCCACCGAATGAGAGGACTTGGGTGCGGCAGTAATCCTTGGTGGGGATAAGCGAGATGATCTCCCCAAGAACGGCGTCCGAGAGATCGCTGATGCGGTCCACCCGAGATTCTACGGGTTCCTGGGATCCGGTGGGGGCGGGATCGCCGCTTCTCCCTGCGCTGTCGGGTGCGGGATCTACAACAGGTGTTGCCGCTGGCAGGAGCCTCATCTTCTTGGCGCTGGGGTCAGCCGAGTCCATTTTCCTCGAGGGCGTCGCGTCGCGCTCACAGATTTGAGCAGAGTAATGAATGACGAGCCTAGTTGTAGTGCGAGTGAAGAAGAAGGGGAGCTGGGGTTTTTCTATAGTAGTGAGGAAGAAGGGGAGCTGGGGTTATCTGTAGGAGTGAGGGGAGGAATTTTGGGGTATGAGTGGAGCGAGCTGACGTGAGGTGGGTGGCAGTGAGGAGGAAGAAGAACACCCAGGTTTTTTTGGTGGGCGGTGTGCTGGGTGTGGGTAGCTCCTCTCATTTAGTAAATATATGGACTTTTGAATTGATTTTACTATTTACTAGGGTGGATGGGCTGTTTTGTCTTGGGCCCAGAGAAACAATTACTACTAGTACAGTGGAGACACTCTACAGCTACCCAGAAAAACAATTACTACTAGTACAATGGATACAATACCGCTTCTGGCTCCTCCTAGGTCATCAAAGCGTCTCCCTCTACTGAATGCCGTTATACTTTTGTTCACCGACATGCAGGCCATGCAGCGCGCGGGCCAAAATGCAATCCACCAAATTAGAAGGCAGTATGCAGGCGGAGAGTCACCCCGGTCGTAGCACGGCAATAACGAGCCGTCATATCACAAAACCCCACCTCCCCACAATCTAAGTTTGATGGACGAAGCAACATCATTTCACTCTTCGCTGAACCCCCTTCTCCCTCACCGTCTTCAAGAAAGGCAACACTCGCATCTGCCACTGTTCTTCTCTCCCAATGAAGGGAAGGTAAGCAGATCCGTGACGTTGGTATATTTTCGTTCAGAGAAAAAAAAGAACTTTTGCAAAATAGTAACTGATCCTCACTCTCTTTTTTGTTTCATTGTCATTGCGATTGTGTTTTCATTTCAGTGGTCTCCTAGTATTCGCCAGTTTCATGATGGACCAAGGAGAACCAGGCAAAGATCTGCCGATATTGGAGCAGACGCGGGAGGCTGATCCCCACGAGACAGAGAGCTCCAAGAAGATGGAGGCAGCCACCGACCCGACCCCAGATACGCTCACGACCACTACTGAGATGGTCAATGCCCCGTTTGAGGTTACAACCCCCGTGGCACTACAAGAGTAGTTTTCCCCCTTCGAGGATGTGTCCCCGCCCCCGCTGAGCTGCCCAAGGTGATTTTCTTCTTTGCCGATCTCGATTGTGGTTTTTCATCTAAGTATGTGGTGATGAATAATGCAAAATTTTATTAGCTTCGATGCCATGCTATACATAGTGGTTTAAATAACTTGTGTTTCTTATACTGGAAAGTAATTCAGAATTTGTTGCTATTTCAATTAGAGCCCTGATGCAGACAAGGATTGTGTGGTTGTACATGTCACTCACTATGAGGTGGATGACCTGAATATATGCACTAGGAAAACAAAGTTTTTAGGCTGTTGGATCCGGGAAGCCATTTGCGTTTATACCAATGAAGAGTTGTATTCCAGCCTCACTGCTGTCAGGCGTGTTGTCCAGGGTGTACTGAAGCACAAGAAGTTCAAAGCTACTCCTTCATTTGTGAGGCATACTGTTCTTATCAAGCTTACACAGGAAGATGATGTGGCATGCCTCCACAAACAAGTTTATGAGTGGCAAGGCCACAAGGTTGTCTTCATGAAGGTTCACAGGATTGAGCTGCTGCCGGACGTCCTCGATGATGTTCATGGTAAGGTCCATCTTGTGTCCAGCCCAAATTAGATCGAGGCATGAAATACTTGCCCCAACTAGTGTTTAATAGTAGTTTGGATTCTGTCTAATTATCCGAACCTTGCCTGTTATCGAGCCCTCTAGGGCTAGTACTCTGTTTCAATCTGTCTATGGGAACTGCTGCTACTTTTGTGTGCCCGTGAATCATGGTAATTGTTGCCGAAACATATGTGTCGTCACTAGTTTTATCATACGAGCAGTGTGTTTTTTGATGAAATAGAGTACTTGTTTGAGAACTGTGTGCCGGCGTATTCATAAGTACTTGTAAACACTGTTGGTGCTACCCCACTTGTAAGCAGTTGTGCAAAACATGGCACATTGGCTTAGCTCGCTTCAACACTAGGCTATCGACCAACTAACAATCAACAATCTGCTGTCTGACATATAAGAAACTATGTATCTTGTTACAGTGGTTCATACAGTTAACTGAGGCCACAATGTAAATTCCAAACGTTCACACGCTAGTCCAGCGTTCAGGTGGAACACTCACATTAAACTCGGCTTCATAAAAAACTTGGAGAGCATAAGTTAAGAAATTTTATACATCTCAATGATTCATAGAACATAACAAACATATACTAGTTCACAGCAAAAGACAATGTTGTGAGAAGGTTTACAAATTAGGAAAAAACAAGCAAGGCTTCTTTGAGCAAAGGGCCTCCTGGCAGGCTTAAATTTCCTGGAGTTCACTCTGGTTTTTTCTTGTTGCCACCATCCAGGGTTAGGTTCTCTCATTCCAGAATAACCAATTATAATTGTGTTCTCAGCTGGAATGCTGAACTGAACCATGTAGTGTACTGACCAGCTGAAATTCTTGTGCATTCCACTAAATTTAAGCACCACTATTTGCAGAAATAAGCAGACCACAATGCCTCTTGTCCGCACACCTGTCCAAAAAAACCGCCGTGCAGCCGTGCCAGCTAGTCCTCGGTCCATGGATGAACTGGTAGAAATTGCATTCCGGACTAGGATGCAGTTGTTTTTCGCTCATCCCTACACTGCAATCAGGAAGTAAAACATACGAATCAACTTCTTTTATATTGTGTTGGTCATTCTACCTAGTAACTACCAATGTAGGAATACCTGGAAGATGGTTGGTTAGACGACGTCAACGAGGGATAGCCATCTCATTTTGCATAGTTCTACTAAAACTGAGGTGTGTGCTTTTGATTGCGCAGATAGAAACGATACGGAGACAGACATCCCGAAATGATATGGAGACAGACATCCCTGTTTGTGCAAATACAAAATATAGTTATTTAAACAGTGACAAAAATTTGTAGTGGCGTATGATTAGCAACAACATCTATTGTGTTATAATTGGCACTAGATTGACAGTATGAAAGTGTCCTTAAGTAAGTAGCATCACATCACATCAACACTGCCACTAGATTAACATGCAGAACAATAGCATTAGTATTACTGCCATGAGAGTAGCACATGGTCAGTAAATGTGCAATCAAATTTGTGCAGTTCCACTAGGATGAAGCAATGCTAGCGGTGTGAGATTTAAGAGTAACTGCAAAAACACAATTCATGGGAAATAAAGCAAGACGGAAGAACTTCATAAAATGGTGGTGGCATTGCTTCAACTTATCGACGGCACTAGACCATTACTTATTAGTGACATTAGGTGGCATTGCTTAATGCTTCATGTGATTTTACATTAACGGTAGCGATATGGGCGTAGGGACAGCAGTGGCATAAAGTGGTGAGGCAGATGTGGTTGCTGAGAGCGGCAAACACTCAGGCATCATGTTTGCATTTGTCCCATTTTTTATCTCCTCGGCGACATTTTCCTATGTGAGCACAGGAAATCTAGACCTGCTCATTCTCATTTGCGTTGTCCCCCAACACCCATCACTTTCTTTCCTTTTTCAACCAAGAGATAGGTCCACTTCCCCCACCCTTCGCCATCCACCATGCTTTCTTCGTCTTTTCAACCAAGAGACCGGTTGGGTAGCCCGTATCTACTACTTTCCCCTGTTTCCTCTTAGAACCAAGTCCTAGATTCATGCTACATCTTTCCCACTTTCTTCCCTGTTTGAACCAACTCTTAGAGTCGACTATATGAACTAGCTTTACCTCTAATAATAGTAAAAGTCTAGGTGGCTTTGGAACAGTGGATGGTAGTAGAAAAAGATCCACACGAAGCCAAGTGGGGAGCTGGGGCAGTAGAGCAAGGCAGGTTTCGAAGGAACATATACCCGACGGTCGTCGGCATGTGGCAAAGACGGCATCGGGAGGCCGCATCTTGGCCACAATACCGCAGGGAGGAAGAAGGGGTCGGAGGCCCTCCGGAGCCGACGCTCTCTTCGAGAGAACGACACGGCCGCCGATTGGGACGCGCGGGCAGCCGTTGGTCTCCTCCCTCGCCGCCGACGACAGCGTGAACAATGCACCTACACCCCTGCCCCGGTCGAGGTTGTCCGGCCGGATTTGTGACCAGCCATGACCTAAGAGAGAGTGTGGCCACCTATGTCTTGCTTAGATCTGGAGAGCATGAGAGAGTGACCGAGAGGAACCCTAGTAAAGCAAGCGCTAAGGCTCCTGCTTATATATAGTGGAGTGATTTTGTTGTACCAGCTTCAAAAAAATGCGCTCCTACGTGTACCCGCGAGTGGGTGTGAGAGAACTAGTGTGTGCGTGTACCGCTTCTCTTCGTGAGAGTACAATATACTATGCCCAAAGAACGTTCGCCACAAGAGTAATAGTATAAGTGTGTGATGTGTGAGCTAAAATAAAATGTGCGCGACGTCTTTTGTTTTTTAGAAGTTCTGAGGGTAGGGTGTGAAGAGCACATATGTGTGTGACGTCTACCTGCAGATAGACGGTGGGTGCGAGAGGACTCGGGAGGGTGCGTGTGCGTGAGAGAGAGGGGGGCACGTATCAATGCAATGCATGTGTCCGTAAATCATTATCCGACAAATTTTCGCCACAAGCCTTTTCCTGACGAACGCCGTAAGAACCGTTAGATCGGCAGCCGACAGTGTTTAGTTTTGCCATGTCGTTTAACAGAACAGCCGCTCCTCCTACACACAAATCTTCCACGTGAGTGTTAGCAACTGCCGTATGCTTCCTCCGTTCCAAAATGCAGGGCATATAGCTTTATTGAAAAATTCAAACCTCGCAAACTTTTACCGAGTTTTCGTGTACCAAATTGCACATGTAGAATTCCCTGTATATATCATTTCATTCATCTTCGAGAGGTAACTATAAAGATGGGGGAGGAGTCTACAAAGAAAGACCATCGTATCACCTGCAGCAATTTCAACCATCCTTTGGTGTGGAGGAATATCATAGGAACTCTATATGATATGATTTTATAGGATTTTTCCTTTAGAGCTAATTGGTTCAGAGGAATAGATTCATATACTCCACATTTCAAAGGAAATAAATAGGATATCATTTCTATAGCTTTAGAGCCACTTGGTTCATATGAATGGATTCCTATACTCCCATAATTTCAAAGGAAAATAAACATTAGCGTATATTCAATAGAAAAGTTCCTATGATATGAACCAAATTACATCTCTTTTCTAATCCCTCCTCATAGGAATTGAGATACATGGCATCTCTAGATTCAATAGAAAGTTCCTATGATGTCAACCAAATGACATCTCTTTTCCAATACCTACTCATAGGAATTGAGATACTCCATGTCATCTCTTTCCCTACAACTTCCATGTATACATCTTCTCTTCCTAAATAGCTAGTACAACCCACTAGTAGTTTTTTCCAAGACATGAAACTATGGCATAAGAACTATATACTATGCGAATAACTTGAAAGATGGTCGCTGGATGAAGCTAATCCGACAGTGCAGAGATGGCAAATCCGAGCACTACTGGCCATTGGATATCATTAACATTCCACCAGATCTGCCACATGTACAATTTAGAGGACTCCATGGTTGAACTTAAGCATAATGCACAAACCTCAAAACACAAGCACTTCTCCTTTGTTCTAGAATCTTCTGTATCATAATTGATTTTTTTTTCTAAATGAATAGCCATTATTTGTTTTTTACTTTATGCTTTACAATGCACAACCCCATGAATCTTAACATTTTTATAAAACTAATTGATTTTGAATGAGATGAACTATAAGAACTAAACAAACATCTACATCATGCATATATGACTCAAAACTTTACATGCTATAGTGCGTATTTATTCATAATTTGGTTTCGAAATCTCATGTGTTCAATGCATGTGTACCTTACTAGTTTTGAGTAGAGTAGCAAATTTCACGCGGCCCCGGGTATATCAAAATGCAGGGCCCATGCATCATTGCCTTTCGGTCGAACCTATGTCCATAATTTTTTGTACGTACTATATCTCCACTGGTCCCCGAACCCAAAATGCTGCCTCATTCCCCTAAACCAAGCAGCCCACACATATTTAAGGCATCGACTCGAACTCAATCCCTCTCCTGTTTACAACGACGTGGCCCCGCACGCCCTAGTAGTACTCCTACAAACACTTCCGCCGCACGCATCATCAATTTTCTACAAGAGGACGAGGGAGAAGACGATTTGTAGTGGAGGCTCTTTAAAAAAAGATCTGTAGTGGAGACCCCTACCCTAGGGTGCCCTAGGTAGCTTCCGCACGCATCATTGGTTTTCTCTTTTCTTTATGCTCTTGCGCCCTAGAGTGAAATGATGGTTGCTTCGTCCGTCCAGCTTAATGCGGGAAAGGTGGGGCTTTGTGATTTGACCCCTCATCGCTCATTTTCTACTACTGCAGCGCTATAACCGGGGTGCCTCCAATTCCAACCGCTGCTCTGAACTGTAATTTGGTGCATCGCACGTGGAACAAGATAGTGGATGAGCCACATGTCGGCCAAAGGGGTCCTGTTAAGTGTGTCGCCATTTTGTGTGTGGACTGACCCTACTTGAGTCGTTACGCCAACACGACAGGTGCAGCCTACCACTTGTTTTGCTCCTTGGTGAATCCCGACTATATTGATCCAAAAATATACGTACTAAACTACCCTCTCTGTCTCGTTTTTTAGACGTCTCGGTTTATAGGGCATGCACGTAGTTCTAGGTCATCCATTTGACTAACTAAATCTGAGTTACTATGTCACAAAAAGTATATCATTGGATTATTAAGCGGATGTAGTTTCTAAACACATACTGTTCATCACATATATAGCCAGTTAAATTCTCAACCTAGAAGGACGTGCATGCCATGTAGTAAACCGATACGGAGGAATTATAGTAGTAAAAATGAGGTGATTTTACCGAGCGATCGGCGGGGGAGCATGGCGTGTCATGCGGTCCCACGTGTCATGATGTACCAAGGCGATGCGCATGTCCCTCTTGAGGTAGAAGAAATACTACGTGGTTTGAGATGATGGCGAACCGAAGTGTGAAATAATGGTTGCTTCGTCCGTCTAGGAAGGTGCGACATTGTGATTTGACGTCTCATTGCTCATTACTACTACTACTGGGGCGGTACGACTAGGGTGCGTCCTCCCTGCTGTTCTGCACTGTTATTTGGTGCTTGACACAACGACCCGGTTGCTATATGTCCCACATGTCGGCGACAGGAAGTACAAAATTCATGAAAGCGAGTGTCGAGGGAGGAGTACAAGACACGACTTGGGTTTTTGCTGCTTCGCGCGATCCATCGATACAAACCCGGACCAAAAAAAGGCGAGGGCGGGTCTTTTCCCGCGCGGCAGGTAGGGGAGTAAAATTTTCTCCTCGTCCCGCGAGCCACCACGCGCGTGGGCGAGGGAGCGGGCGTAAGGCGTACATTACTACTACTAGTAAGAAAGCTTCACCTCATCCTGCGAGCCACCGCGGCCGTGGGCGGGGGAGACGGCGTATGTCGGTGTCAAAACCGGCGGATCTCGGGTAGGGGGTCCCGAACTGTGCGTCTAGGATAGATGGTAACAGGAGGCAGGGGACACAATGTTTACCCAGGTTCGGGCCCTCTTGATGGAGGTAATACCCTACGTCCTGCTTGATTGATATTGATGATATGAGTATTACAAGAGTTGATCTACCACGAGATCGTAGAGGCTAAAACCCTAGAAGCTAGACTATGGTATGATTGTTGTATATGATCTATCGACTAGCCTAGCCTCGGTTTATATAATGCACCAGAGGCCTAGGATAACAAGAGTCCTAGCCGAATACGCTGGTGGGGAGGAGTCCTTGTCTTGATCACCAAGTCTTGTGGAATCTTCCATGTATGCGGCCGCTGTCCGAACTGGCCCATGAGTATACGGCCATGGGGGTCCTCGGCCCAATCTAACAGATCGGGAGACGATGTGGTGAGTACCCCCTAGTCCACGACACCGTCAGTAGCCCCCTGAAACGGTCTACAAGTTAGGGACGCTCCTCGATTCTTCTAAACTATTCTTCATCTTCGGTTGTCGGTCTTGAAAACTAGTTTAACAAATATTCTCATCTTCGATCTTGAGGATCGCCGAAATGCGTTCGACGAGTTTGCACGTCGGGTATCCGAGGAGCCCCTTTAAGTTTCTGGCCTTTATCTATGCCTTGTTATTTTTATTCCACACCTCGGGTTTGAAGTTGTTCCCGGGAGGCAGTGTCCTCTTGCGTCTGAGCTCTAACACCGGACTACATTCGAGGTATCTTTTGCAGCCGAGCACCAATGCCGGACTGCTTCCGAGCTCCAACGCCGAAATGTATTCGAGCTCCAACGCCGAACTATATCCAAGATGTCATAGATCATCTTGGTCCAAAAAAGTTGAAGGAGTTTTGCCGAGCTTAATGATGGAAATGCCCTCTATGGAGCCAGCCACTAGCCCCGAGCTTTATGCCGGACTGCTTCCAAGGTGGTGCACCACCCCGACTGTGGACCAATTTTTTGTCAATATTTTTGATTGGTGCAATTTATTCTCTGCCGAGATATATAGCCAGTAACCCTCAATGTGTGTATCAGTTTAAAACCCGAGATGCACTTGAAGGATGATGTAAGACCACTGATCCCAGTAGCCGCTGAGACTCAGGTTGATTTGCAAAATCGGCCTGAGGATCAAGTCCTAGCTCGACAGAATACTTCGGGATACAAAAAGCGGCATGCTCAGTCCTCGAGACTCAGGTTGGGTGCGGCCGACCAACCCGAGGATCATAATCTCCTCAGAAACTGTATTGCACTTAAAATTTTCTGCATTGGACAGGCAATGCAGTAGCCCCCGAGACACTGGTCGGGTGGCAACACCAGATCAGGGGATCGATGTGCCCCTTTAATATTTGTAAATAATAAGCCCGAAGCCCAGTAGCCCCCGAGCCTTAATGCGGGCACGGGTGGCCGAATTAAGGATCGAGATCCATAGTAAAATCACAAATTATGTGTAATGACTCTATGTATCCAAGTACTTTACATCCTTAATGCTCGGATCCGCATTGTACAAAACTTTGTTGACCGACCATCGGCTTCCACCTCCTCGGCTAGTAGCCGAGGAGTGTTTGTCCTACTTTATAAAGCCTTTATGAGGGCAAAGATTTACGACAAACAAGGCAATCTGGCCATACGGTTTTATAAACAAAGGTACACAGAGAGATATATTATATTACTGTTTAACATAAGAAATGTCTTCCAAAGAAAATAGTCCCGCTATCGGCTCCTTTCTTTGGGTTGTCATGCTAAGCATGATCATGAAACCTCAGCTCTAATGTAAGAGCAAAATATCGAGGATTTAGTTTGGGAGGCCAGTTAATAGCCCCCGGTAGTGTTCGGCGACAGTCGAGGTCAAGCCTTAAACACTTCGGCCATTGTTATGAATGGCCCGTCATTTAACACCGTCATCGGATCACTGACCAGTTTACGCTTATTGTGACGGTCAGTTTACGACTTTCTCCACTGAGGTGCTTAACCATGTGAGCTAGAAGCACAATCGCACTGGTTCTCCCTTTGCACACCTAGCCGAACAAAGCGGAACGTAGGAGGCAAGCGTAGGAGCCGGGCAACCCAACTATTGACCAAAGACACAATTTGAAACCAATGCATATATAGTGAGATCCGAGAATGTTTTTGCCGAATCTATAAAGGTGTCCGGCATTGCACTGTGAGACTTGTGCTGGAAACACACAAATAGTTTAAAAGTGCCAAAAAGCTTGGAAAACCAAAAAACTTCAGTAAAAACATGACGTCCGAACAAGATCAAGTGTTCGGTGCCAATCCGAAAATTGGAAGAGAAATAAAAATTGTGCTTCTGTCGTGTTTTGACAACGACCAAGAAGAAAACACATTTATAGCTCATATATAAATTTTAAGAGCCCCCAAGTTACTTGGGTAAGAATTTTATGTATAATGATTGTATGTACCGAAGTACTTATATCATATTTGTGTTCACCCGAACTTTAAATGCGTCTTAACCGACCGTTGGCTTCTCCCTCTTCGGCCAAGGGCCGAAAAGTGTCATGTACTCCGCCTGTCGAGAGTATCGACGGTGTTTCCGATGACCAGGCAATCAGGCCATAAGGCTGTAACAGACAAAGCGCGCTCAGGGAACTTATGCTATATTACTAACAAAGTGTAAGAAGCATCTTCGAAGAAAATAGTACCCCCACTGATACCTTTCTTTGGTGCTCATTATTACTATGAGACTTGTGCAATAGATTTTTTGTACTCATCAGTTCCGTTGTGTGCCAACCATGATTGAGAACAATAAGAGCGCTAGCTTTCGGCTTCACCCAGTCTGAGGTCAGAGCTCGGATGACTTGGTCATGACAATCGCAGAGGTGCTCCCTTTACTCCCTAGCCAAACAATCGGGAACGTAGGGGTAAGCACAGGAGCCAGGGAACCCAACTTTCAAATCGCTTAGGTCAATATGGTGCATATTGGGCATAATACACGAACAAGGAACAAAGCCGTACAAGTATAATCATATGCAAGAGGAAAAGCTCCATCAAGGGAGCCCCCAAGTAAACGGGGTATTTGAATTTGTGTGTCACAAACTAAGTTTTGACACGGAGATTCTCTACAAGCAAGTTTTTTTTCAAAAAGGTATAATGCTTGGTCGAACCGAACACAAGTTAAAAATTTAAAACTCTGAGCATGAAGGCAACTTAGCTGGTTAATGTGTTCGCTTTTGATGACGCGACCCGAGCTTGATGCGGGACAAGGTTCCATCCCCCAAGCCGGTCCCAAGGTGGCGGAGCAAAGAGCTCGGCACTCCGAAGTGGTGACATAGCACGGTCAATGCGGGCCGGCGGAGTGATGCCGAAGTCCCTGGCATGAGGTAATGAAGTGTTGACGAAGCCCCCCGTCCAGCCGAGGTGACGTGGTATGTCAGTACGCCGAGTTGACGATACTGCCCAACCCGGATCATTTTCCCGTGCACAAAAAATAGTGCAAACCGGAGATAATAGTAATAATAATAAATAAATAAAAATCATTGCATAATAAATAATTTATGCAAAGTGAGTAACAAAATAAATATGGCCTGGCACCGAAGTCAATGTCGATGCAGGGCGTCAGCGTGATGCGGTAAAGGCGTGGCAAAGCCTGAATTCACAGGTCGGTCCGAGTTCCGGATGAGGCATTCACCGGACCATGTAAGGAAACTGACCGAACCACCATGCGACCGTCATTAATGCGGCCATCATTTGATAGACCTGTGTACATATGATGAACAAACCGGAGTAATAATTCCTTGGGAAAAATAAACCCGAACAAGCAAAAAATACCAGGATTAATAGCACCTGGTTTATTTGTTGTAGCAATCCGAAGAAAGGTGATTCTGAAAATTGGGACTCGATCCGCACACCCATTACCTGATGGGCGATAAAGCGACGGTATGGCGATGCTGGCAAAGGTTGGCTCTCTGAGGCAAAGCCCTCGGTCCAGCTAACGTGACGGAGCTGGTCGGCTAGTGATGCTGAAGTCTCCGGAGTAGGTTGATGAAGAGATGGCGAAGCCCCCGGTCCAGCCGAGATGTCGAAGCCTCGATGTCAGCCGATGAGTCGAAGTAGGTCGGCGTGATGGACACCAGCTTGAAGAAGCAATAGTGCGGCCCTGCCGATGCAGGTCGTGACATGGTCGATGCCGGCTTGATGAAGTGACTGTGCGGCGATGCCGGTATGCCCGCTCCGTGTAATCTGTGGGGCGGCGATGTTGGTGATGATTTATCCTTCGCGATGCCGGACTCTTGTTCGGCTTGCCGAGATGATGATCCGAAGATGTTGAGCTCGGCTCAACAAAGTGAAGTCCAGCAATATTGCTCCGAAGATGTTGAGCTCGGCTCAACAAAGTGACGACGTGTCTAGCACAGGTCGGCAGCCTTGGAGCAATATTGCTGGACTGGTTTGACACCAGCATGATGATGAAGATGACCTCAGGGGAGGCTTAAAAATTTATGGGCACGTGTTTAAAAACAACACACAATACCCTAGAAGAGAATTCCTCTAAAAAGGTTGTCCAATATCACGTTCATAAACAAACATGAATTCGGGTCGGATCCGTATTCGCGCAGAAAACGGATCCGAAAATTGGTCCACTCATCGAAAGGTTCCTGGAGTTTGAACCGTTGGATCGAGTTGAAATTTGGAGGGGTGGTAGATATGGTTATTCCGCAGTAGATGAACGGTTGGATCTTCCAAAGGACCTCCGAGCTGGGCCCTGGAGACCACACCCTAAACTCGTCTGGATTCCCGTCCAGATTTGACAGGGCTCCGGTATATCGTAGATTGTCGGGGATTCCTCGATCGCAACTCGACAAAATTTTGAATGGCTGTTGTAGACGTAATTCTTCACTATTCCACTGAAGCAATCGTCAAACCGATGCTCGAGGAGGTGGTGACGGCGAATACAAGTTCGCTGTCCATAAAAATAGCACGGCCACCCGAGGGCAATGTTGACGTTGAGCCCTCGAGCTCCATGGATGACTCCTCTATGATCATGATAGAGATCGGAGTTGATGTTGAAAAAGGCCCCCGTCCGAACATGATGATCATAGATGGAGCACGGTCCTCGGTCGAGCCAAGGTGACCAGTCGAGCCGGCAACGAAGATGCCGGCGTCGCAGTTGACCTGCGGGCGAGCCATTGATCCTTTTGCCGATCACACAGCGGAACTCTCAATGAAAGCACCAATGTCGGTGTCAAAACCGGCGGATCTCGGGTAGGGGGTCCCAAACTGTGTGTCTAGGATCAATGGTAACAGGAGGCAGGGGACACGATGTTTACCCAGGTTCGGGCCCTCTTGATGGAGGTAATACCCTACGTCCTGCTTGATTGATATTGATGATATGAGTATTACAAGAGTTGATCTACCATGAGATCATAGAGGCTAAAACCCTAGAATGTAGCCTATGGTATGATTTTTGTATATGATCTATCGACTAGCCTGGTCTCGGTTTATATAATGCACCAGAGGCCTAGGATAACAAGAGTCCTAGCTGAATACGCCGGTGGGGAGGAGTCATTGTCTTGATCACCAAGTCTTGTGGAATCTTCCATGTATGTGGCAACTGTCCGAACTGGCCCATGAGTATAGGACCATGGGGGTCCTCGGCCCAATCTAACAGATTGGGAGACGACGTGGTGAGTACCCCCTAGTCCAGTACTCCGTCAGCGTACTAAGCAAGCTTCTCCTCGTTCTGCGAGTTGACGGGACACATCAAAAGTACTCCAGAGTATAGAGCCTTGCCTCCAAGGTAGGCCCCACATGGTTTGCCTCTTTTTTAACATAACGCATCATGTCGCAATTTTTTTGTTCACTCGTGGTAGACGATTCTCCCTCCACCAAGTGGACAACCAGTACACGTGTCAAATTACCACGTGGGCTGCCTTTTCATACAGAAATGAGTTCCATCGTGTACCTGCGCGGTTGTGGTTGGGAAAGAGACGTCAGTACGTGCGCCGTGCGTGCACCTCTTCTCTTCGTGGACGCCCCCACCTACGTGGGTGTGTGTGTGAGATACAAACCTAGACAAATGGCTTGTGCGGAATAACTACTCTTCGTAAGCCATTGTAAGAGTGGACAAAATGGTGAAGGAGGAGATTGGGGAGCGGCCGAGGTGTGTGATTCTAGGCCGGCATTTGGCCTCATTTAAATAGGACATTAAATAGACGGCGGATGGGAGGAGCTCGGCCGGTGTTGCGTTTAATGCCAACCCGGTCATGAACGGACGTGTATCCAGAGTGGGTTTCTCGGCTTCCACATGGGCGGGTTTCATGGAGGCGTTTGAATGCGGCAAGGAGGCGTGTTCAGTCGGGCGTGCAGCGAGTGGCGCCCTCGACTCTGACATAGGACACCGCGCCGTTCTTCCATTGACGTGTGGGCTCTTTGGGTACATGGCCTGCATGTCAGTGACCCAACGCAAGCAACGCACAGCAGAGGAACCTTTGGTGGGCCAGGGCGGTCATAAGCGGGCATTTCATAAACCGGTGATTGTTCATTGAGTGTGACGTCATCCTTTTCATGTAGATAAGCCTACTATGTTGATAGCCCGTTCGATACGTTGTGATTCATAAAGACCGCTGCAAACATCAATGTTCTGCTTATCACAGATAAGATTGATTAATACCCGTAACAATCCATGTCCTTCACAAAGGGTGCATGCACGTATAGGTTGAGCGTGTGTCTTGCATCATGTGCTGTGTGCATGCAGGCATGCGAGTGTTGCGTGCGTGCAAAGGTACGTTTCAGTGTTGCATGCATGTGTGCGTACGTGCATGTGTTCGTGAGTACATGTGTACATGTTAGTGTTGCAGCCTACATGCGTGCATGTGTTCGTTATGTGTACGTGTCAGTGTTGCACGCCTGCATGCGTGCGTGCATGTGTACGTGCGGGGTGAGGCTACACGTCAGTCGACTGACTTTTTCATCTCTGGTCATTAGATTTTCCAGCCGTTGGATACTAAATCAAGGGCATGCAGTTTATCATCAAACTCCACCCCCCTGAGCCGCCAGCCACCACCGGCCGAACCGCCGGCCCCTGCCGCGACGCCGCCCCGAAACCACTCCCCCCCACCGGTCCGCCGCAGCACTGGCCATCCCTCTAGCCCCCCCCCCCCCCCGCGCCAAGCTTTTTCTCCAGCGATCCCCACCCCACCACCCAATCAACGCGCCCCCACCACCGATGACTGCCAACCAGAGGTCCCACGACTTCAAGTACCCACCGATGACTAATTTAGTACCATTTCCGTCCTTCATATACGCGCTGACGGGTGGGTCCTATGGTAATGTGCGCTGCTGAATGTGGACCGTTTGACTGGTCAATTGATCGTGTCATCAACAAATTACAGAGCTGTATGGTGAGCCAGTGACCGTATGATCACCCTAAAATGTATTTTATTAACACAGTACAGACTCAAACTACAATTTCTTTCTTTCATATATGGGCTGACAGGTGGGCCCCATGGTTACGCGCCCCGATGGTGCAACACTGGTTGCGCCAGGTGGAACGTTTGACTGGTCAATTGATTGTGTCATCAACAAAATACAGAGTTGTACGGGTGAGCCAGTGACCGTATAATCATGACATGTATTTTTTTAACATGGTACAGACGCAAGGGCTCATATATATGCGCAAGCACTCACCGCTATAAGTGCACACACGCACACCCTACCCTTATGAGCACCTTCGAGAGAGTGAGCCAGCATATGATCTTTTACGAAGTCACCATAGGTGCCTCATAGTCGAGTGGAACGTCTCTTCCCACTGAACACACATCGCCGGAAAATACTGAAATTAACCCAGGATAAATGCGAGCACCGGGACTTTAACCTTGGTGGGCTCGAGCAACCACTGTCCTCCTAACCATCCAACCACATGTTGGTTAGCACGACATAATGTATGTGGTGACCGTGATGAGCTTATTCTGAAGTCTAGTTACCATATCGTGCTTTAGCTTCAAATACAATGACCGTAAGTGTCGTCAACAAAATACGGAGCATGCATCAAATGCAAAGTCCGTCAGTGTCATCAAGAAAATACGTAGACGTATCGTGAGCTAGATATCGTATGATCACCACGAGAATGCATACAGTGACCGTAATGAGCATATTCTGAACTCCAGTGACCGTATAGTGCTTTAGCTTGAAATACAGTGACTGTCATGCGTGAATGTGTCGTGGGCATGCATACTCTTAGAGGGCCGAGAGATAGTTTGTGTGCGTACGTGAAAGTGGTGTAGAAAGAGGGGATGTCCGGTGGAGACAAGGAGAGATATGCCCTTCGTTTCTCTTTCCCGTGACTAATATTTTAGGAGAATATATAAACATTCACAATGTAGAACAAATATTTTTGGATGCACCATGCAATTAACTTTCATGTATAACATCGTACTATTGTATATGCTTATTTTCTTCGTGGCCGATTGCGTGTGTGGTGTGGTGGGCACATCATTTCTTGTTGTGGTGGTTCAACATGAGGACTCATGGGTCGGTTCCATCCTACGCCACATAGGTTGGATCGAGACGCATTATACGAAGACCCATGTGGAGGACTCGGCATACAACACGAAGCTAGCTACCAGAGTTGCGGAGGACTCTATCCGCACTGGTGATAAGCCGACTATATATGATATGTAACCCTAGGCCCCCAATATGTTATAGAAGCTTGGGGGCTAGTTCGTGGATAGTATACACACACGCACAATGCATGGTATTCACGTGTACTTTGTACACACCCCTATCACTAATATACAGTACCCGGAGTAGGCTTTTTCCTCAACTGCAAGGGTCCGAACTAGGGTAAATCTTTGCCTCGTATTACCATCCAGCCTAACAGTCAGGGATATCCTACCGAATGATATGATGGAATCATATCTGCCAACTAGTAAGAGAGAGGTGTGTTTGGGGGGGGGGGCAATGTGTGCGAGAGAGGCCTAAAGATAATGTGTGTGCGGGAGACACGTAGGCACATATATATATGTGCGTATAGAGGGCTAGTAGAAACCGTGCGTGTGTGTATATGCATGTGAAAGAAATAGTGTTTTCCAACTGAGATTAGTGAAAAGAGTGGTACATAGTAGTCAGAAAGAGAGAGATAGAGATACAGAGAGAGCATGTGCGTGAGACTCCCCGACACCCCGAGAGAGATTGTGAGCATGTGTGAAAGAGAAATGCCGATGCATATAAAGTGTGTGCACTTATGCGGTAGATAGAGAGATATATAGCGCGTTTGTGAGAACGGGCCAAGGCATAGTGCATCTACGTGTAAAAGGCGGTTCTACGCATTAACTTAAAATATAAATGGCATTATTATTTTTGGATGAGATCATGAATTTTGCAAATTGCATATGGACGAAAATCGGTCTATCAGACACCCATACTCTATTGAATTCTAGCATGTGCATGTGTTTATTTCATATTATCGATCCATAGAGTGAGAGCGGTTTGAAATATAGGTAATGGATGCTTTTGCAATTCATATATAAACATAAATTAGTGCACTCCATGTTGTTAGTGTGAAGCACTTTATACATTTGTCACTTGCATGGATACATTCCAAATTGCTAGCTACGAAATATAATACATGTCGAATTCAACATAAAGGGGGTTTCGAAGATTCGAATTCATAGGAAGTGCATTCATCTATTTGAACCCGAGATAATGGCATTTGTAAATCAGATGTAAAAGGGGCATCAATCTTTGTTGTGCGTTTGAACATGCTATATATATTCATACGCATGTCTAACTTTTTTTTTCAACCAAGGAGATTATATCTGGAACCATGCATGAACTGAGGTAAGTTGCATATTTTTTAATATATACTCGTGTACAATGTATATTCAAATGTACCACCTCCAAAATTATCTGTGACGCCCGGGTAATCATGCTACAGTAACCTCTACTAATGATGCCACGTCACCAAGGTCACTGTTGTTAATCTCGTGTTAATTCAAACCCGTTCGAATTCAAAATTCGAAATCAAACCAAATGATGAAGTTTTCAAACATTAAAACTAAAATGCTCGGAGTGTGTCGATTAATCCGTAAGTAGTGGTAGGTGATGAAACCACACTTTTATAAAAATTTTATGTGCACTAAAATAATTAAAACAATATTTGGAAATACTTAATAAATGCTTTTATGTGTATAGGTAATTGTAAGCTAGTTAAAATAATGTGTGAACATTTTATTACACTGAGTTATGCTACCTTACTAATTTAGGTATGGGTTTTATAGTTTGATAAAACTGTTTGGATATTAAAACATTTAAACCCGAAGTTAAAAGACTAAATAAAGACAAAACAAAAATAAAATAAAAACAACCCCCCCACCCTAACTGGGCCAGGCCCAACTGTCCACTGCGCCGACCGGCCACCGGCCCAGCCGCCCACCCATAAGGCCCCCCCCCCGGGGTCAAACCCTAGGCGCAGCGACCCACTCCCCCCGATCCCCTCTCACTCCCGGATCTGGACGGTGCCCCTCCCCGTCGCCCCGCACCTCCCCCCCACTCCTCCCACGTCCCACTCCTTCCTCTGCCCCCCTCTACGATCCAAATCAGGATCGGGGGCACCGAGCCGCCGACCCCACCTCTCCCGCGCTGGCGCTGACCACCGCCTTCCATCGTAGCTGCTGCCCAGCGTCGCCCGGCGACCTTGCTGCCGCGGACAAGCTACACGTCGGCGACGAACTTCCCCGACACCGGCGCCTCGCGGTCACCTCGTTGGATGCCCCGTCCTCGTCCTCCTCCTCGAGCACGCTGCCGCTTCCCTGCACCGCAAGTGAGGCCCGGCCTCTCCTCCTCTCTCCCCCGCTGCCGCCCGAGCTCGCTGGAGCTCGTGACCCGCCACGGCACTGCACGCACTCCGCCACGCCACCACGCGCTGCCCCCTTGCCCGACGTGCCTGCGTCGTCCTCTGCTCCCGCCGCCAACGGCCGCTCGCCTCCGCCGGCCTTTGTCGTGCGCGAGTGCTCGCGCCCCCTGCACCTCGTCCACTCGCCGCCGGCCCCGCAATCGTCGCCTCGTGCCCGTGCTCGCATCGCCCGCTTGCCTTCCGCGCCCCCGCGCGCTGCCGTTGCCGCTTCCCTGCCGCTGGCCCGGCCTCGCACTGGCCGCGCCACCCCCCTCGCTTCACCCCTCACCACCGGCCCCAGGCCACCGGCCTTCACCTGCTCCGGCGCCTTGCCGGGTTCGGGCGCCCGCAGCGTCACCGCCCCGCAATCGCCCCGGTTGACCCCAGGGCCTATGACAGGGGGCCCCACCCCAGAACGGTAATAAAAAAAGGGTTTAAAAAAATAATAAAAATAAAATTAATTAATTAATTAATTAACTTAATTAATTCAGATTAATTTAACTAATTAAGATTAATTAATCTAATGAGTAATTAACCTAATTAACTATTATTAATTAACTAATAGAGTATGACAGTGGGGCCCACCCCTAATTAATCCTGATTAAGTTAATTAAACATGATTAATTAAAATGTGTCACCGACAGGTGGGACCCACCTGTCAGGTTGACCGGGTCAGCGGTCAACTGCTGATGTCATGTTGACATCATGCTAACGTCAGCATGCACTGTTCTGGATAATGTTGAATTTAAATAATTAAATAAATCCTAAAATGATTTAAATCTTTTAAAATTAATATAAAATAAACCGTAGCTCGGGTGGAAAAACTTTGTACATGAAAGTTGCTCAGAACGACGAGACGAATCCGGATACGCAACCCATTCGTCCGCCACGCATCCCTAGCATAGCGAACATGCAACTTTCCCCCTCCGATTCATCTGTCCGAAAAAGCGAAACATCAGATATTTTCCCGGATGTTTCCCCCCTTCACTGGTATCACCTCATACTTCGTTAGGTCACCCCTAACACCGCGCATTGCCATGTTATGCTTTGTGTTGCTTTGTTTGCTCTGTTATTTATTGTGTCCCCCTATGTTACTTCTTTTCGGTAGACCCCGAGACCGCTGCTGGTACCCCCGATCGACTAAGATGTTGACGACCCCTCCTTGCCAGAGCAACCAGGCAAGCCCCCCCTTGATCACTAGATATTGCCTACTCTTCTCTATACTGCTTGCATTAGAGTAGTGTAGCATGTTACTGCTTTCCGTTAATCCTATTCTGATGCATAGCCTGTCATTGCTGCTACAACTGTTGATACCTTACTTGCAATCCTAAATGCTTAGTATAGGATGCTAGATTATCATCAGTGGCCCTACACTCTTGTCCGTCTGCCATGCTATACTACTGGGCCGTGATCACTTCGGGAGGTGATCACGGGCATATGCTTACCGGTGATACTGTTTGGAGATGGGGGCTGAAGGGGCAAGTGGCTCCATCCAGGTAGTGGTGGGCCTGGGTTCCCGACGGGCCCCGACTGTTACTTTGAGGCGGAGCGACAGGGCAGGTTGAGACCACCTAGGAGAGAGGTGGGCCTGGCCCTGGTCGGCGTTCGTGGATACTTAACACGTTTAATGAGATCTTGGTATTTGATCTGAGTCTGGCCACTGGCCTATACGCACTAACCATCTACACGGGGATAGTTATGGGCACTTGACGTCGTGGTATCAGCCGAAGCCTTTGTGACGTCAGCGACTGAGCGGCGCGCGCCGGATTGGACTGGAACGCCTGCTAGGCTAGGTCTGCTTCCGGCCACGTTCGCAACATGCAGGTGTGCAAAGGGCGATGGGCCCAGACCCCTACGCCATAGGATTTAGACCGGCGTGCTAACCCCTCTGTTGTGCCTAGGTAGGGCTGCGACGTGTTGATCTTCCGAGGCCGGGCATTACCTAGAAAAGTGTGCCCGGCCAAATGGGATCGAGCGTGTTGGGTTATGTGGTGCACCCCTGCAGGGAAGTTAATCTATTCGAATAGCCATGATCTTCGGTAACAGGACGACTTGGAGTTGTACCTTGACCTTATGACAACTAGAACCGGATACTTAATAAAACACACTCTTCCAAGTGCCAGATACAACCGGTGATCGCTCTCTCACAGGGCGACGAGGGGAGGATCACCGGTTAGGATTATGCTACACGTTGCTACTTGGTGAACTTACCATCTACTCTCTTCTCCTGCTGCAAGATGGAGGTCACCAGAAGCGTAGACTTCGATAGTACTAGTTATCCCCCTCTTATTCCGGCATTCTGCAGTTCAGTCCACATATGATACCCTTATTCCATTTGATACCAATGCATACATATGTAGTGTAGCTCCTTGCTTGCGAGTACTTTGGATGAGTACTCATGGTTGCTTTGTTCCCCATTTTCCCCCTTTCTATACCCGATTGCTATGACCAGACGTTGGAGCCCAGGAGCCAGACGCCACCGTCGACGACGACTGCTACTACTCGGGAGGTGCCTACTACTACGTGCAGCCCGCTGACGACGACCAGGAGTAGTTTAGGAGGATCCCAGGCAGGAGGCCTGCGCCTCTTTCGATCTGTATCCCAGTTTGTGCTAGCCTTCTTAAGGCAAACTTGTTTAACTTATGTCTGTACTCAGATATTGTTGCTTCCGCTGACTCGTCTATGATCGAGCTCTTGTTTTCGAGCCCTCGAGGCCCCTGGCTTGTAATATGATGCTTGTATGACTTATTTTATTTGTAGAGTTTGTGTTGTGATATCTTCCCGTGAGTCCTTGATCTTGATCGTACATGTTTGCGTGTATGATTAGTGTACGATTGAATCGGGGGCGTCACATAATCGTAGCTTTAGGATTTTCAAGAGTAAAGATTTGTGAAGTTTGACAAATCCTGAATGTTCAATTCAAGAGAACCGAAAACGTTAATGCTTCTACTCCCAAATATTGAATGAAGCGCCAAATAGGCCTCTGGTCACCCGAAACCGCGCGAGACTAATGTTTGGTGGTAGGAAATTACTGTCCCGACTCTGGCCCGTGTAGCCTATTGACCCGATGTCCAAAGGTCTAAACCGGGGTAGGTTTGTAATTTCACCAAGACGCCAGTCTCAACTACCTCCGAGAGGCATTCATACGCCGTGGGTGCCTAAACACCCTTGCGCTTGGCCGAAATCTATCTTGCCCACATTTGGGACACCTGAGATTACTGTCCTACCCCCAACCCGCAATATGTCCGAAATTTTAGATGGGGGCAAAGTTTGTAACTTACCCCAAATTTCAAACAAGCGCACCCAAACCGAAACATTGTTCCCCCTTAAGTTCCCCGCCTCCCTCTGTTTCCCCATTCATACTCCATGGGCGCCAAAACGCCCTCTCCACCAGCCGCGAAACCCCAGCCTCCTACGTCCTCCACCCCATAGCGCCCAATCCACCCCCGCCCTCCTCCATCACGCCGGAGCCGGTACCCCGACATCATCGTCCAACGCAACCGCAACTGCAACGCCCTCAAGGACTTAGCAGCTGAAGCCGAGGTAGAGCTGCCTCCACGACACCGACGCCGACGTGCGCCATACCCGAACTACTCTGGCCACGCCGTCATGCGCCTCACTGCTGCCGCTCCACTGTCGCAACCGTCCACCGCACCAGAGCTGTTCCCGCTACGCCGTCATTCGCCGCCTCGGATCTGCTTCCCCGCTGCCGACAGACGGCCACCGCACCACACTCAACAACTTGGCCATGGGTTCGTCCAAGGCTGCACCATCCTCCAGAACTGCTCATTTCAAGTGAACCACAAGAAGATCGTTGGTAAAACAGAAGGAGACACAACACTACAAGCAGAAAGAGGTACTCCTCTTCCCTTATACGAGCAAACCTTACGTCTCTGCTCACACCGTATTCATCCCACAAAAGAAACTAGTTGAGAGCTTCTTGCTGCATCTTCTTCGTGATACTAAATGCACAAGGTTTCCTCCCTTTACTATTACACCTTTGCTAGAGGTCAGTAGCCCACCTGGATTTCAATTCGGGGTTAGTCGAACCGCAATTAAAAGAAGCAGCACCCGCTTAGGCGCGCGGAGCACCTAGTCTGCCTGTTCGCCGGGGAAGCAGCGGATTGGTGTCTATCATAGGGGTGTGGGGCGCAGGAGCTGCTTGCGCCCGATCTGGAGGTCGGCGGGGCTTGAATGGATGGCTGGGGGCGGTGCCAAGCAAGGCGGTGCAGTGAGGTTGAGGGGAGGGCGCTGGCAGGGGACTGGGCCGGTGGTCGCTGCCGTTTCGAGGAAGATCATCAACACTGACTGTCTGGAGGTAGATGAAGGCGCTCTGCCCGTTCTTTGTACATCCGACGGTGCAGAAAGAATGGACTGACCTATTTTTTTTCAGTCGAATGTTATTTTCATAGAATCCTGTAGTAATTTAGTGTGCCATGCATGTTGTAGAGCTATCATATGTCTCCCGTCATTTATTTCTCACCGACCTGCTATCTGCTACCTTTACACTGTACTAATTGTGCACACACTTCACCCATACTCACACTATTGTTTTTTATGCATGGGTATTTCAGACTCTGATGCAGTGTTGATGAATGCTGAAAAGAAAAGACAGAAGTCGCTCCAGTGTAATTCGAAGATAAGCACTAAGCTTTTCAGCGCTCTAAAGGATGCAGTGTCAGCAGTTGGAGACAGTAAATGTAGCTCTGCAGTTGATGATCTCAATTGCCACACACAACCATCCCAGGTGCTTGCTTTAACTTTGCGCTGTCAAATGTGGTTGCATGTTGCATATGGTGTCTAGCTTGTATTGCTTCCAATTTGGTTAAATTGCATCTGCTTACTTTACACATTATACCTTTGATAATGACATGCCTTCCTGTTTTTGATACATACTACATATGTCTATTAACCATGTTCGTACATCAAACTAATGCTCTTTTGTATCCCTCGTCAATTACTTATGATGAGATAGTCACCCGAGTGGGTTACTGTGAGACGCCATACTTGTTTAAAGAGTGAAGTGTCATCCTCCCCACATGATTCTCAAGAAACAACAAGGCTAAATGAAGATATTCAACGTAGCTCTCTAGTTGATGACCGCAATTCCCCCACACCACCATCACAGGTGCTTGCTCTAACTTCGCAATGTGATATGTGGTTGCATGTTGCATACGGTGTCTAGCTTGTAATGCTTCTAATTAGGGTAAATTGCATCTGCTTAGTTTACACATTATACCTGTGAATATGACATGCCTTCCTATTTTTGGTACACACTACATCTATGTGTTAACCTTGTTCTTACATGAAACTACCTCTCTTCTGTATCCTGCATCAATCACTTACGATGAGTCACCTTTATTCGTTGCATATTGCATATTATTTCTAGCCTGTTGCCATGTATTGCTTCTAGTTTGGTCAAATACATTTGTTAGGGCACCCTTTTAATTTGGCAGAGTGATATTGGTTTCATCTTTCATATGGTTTCTAGCTTGCATTGATTCTAACAAGTTCAAGCACCTTGTTCTTAGTTTACACTTTATACATCATACATGTCAATATGTCACACCGTCCTGTTTTTCATGCATATTCCATCCTCCTATCATGCGGCTGCCTTACATGAAAGTAGTGTTCATCAGTATCATGCATCAATGAGTTTTGAAGAGCAAATTTTATTCCTTTTTCTCATGGGTTTGACTTGACAAGGAAAAATCAAGAAAGAGGAAGGAAAAGAGTAAGGAAGGCGATGATGGTGGTCCTCTGCAGCAATGTAAACGGAGCATCTATACCGATTCTCCTTGTACTGATAGTGCATTACAAGGTCCAAGTCTCCGCTCCCCTACTCCACCATCCAAGGTGCTTGCTCTAACTTGGCAGTATGATATCTAGTTGCATGTTGCATATGGTGGCTAGCTTTTATTGCTCCTAATTAGTGTAAACTGCATCTGCTTAGTCACATGATACGTGTGAATATGACACGCTTTCCTGTTTTTGGTACATACTATATCTGTCTATCACACCATGTTCTTACATGAAACTACTCTTCTTGTGTATCCTGCATCAGTCACTTATGATGGAACACCTTTAAGTTGGCAGTGTGATATTGGTTTGCGTCTTGAATATGATTTCCAGCATGTATTGCTTCTAGTTTGATGAACGCCACCTATGATGAGACAGTTTTAACTTGGCAGAGTGATATTGATTGCACCTTTTGAAGGAAATATGCCCTAGAGGCAATAATAAAGTTATTATTTATTTCCTTATACCATGATAAATGTTTATTATTCATGCTAGAATTGTATTAACTGGAAACATAATACATGTGTGAATACATAGACAAACAGAGTGTCACTAGTATGCCTCTACTTGACTAGCTCGTTGATCAAAGATGGTTATGTTTCCTAACCATAGACATGAGTTGTCATTTGATTAACAGGATCACATCATTAGGAGAATGATATGATTGACTTGACCCATTCCGTTAGCATAGCACTTGATCGTTTAGTTTGTTGCTATTGCTTTCTTCATGACTTATACATGTTCCTATGACTATGAGATTATGCAACTCCCGTTTACCGGAGGAACACTTTGTGTGCTACCAAACGTCACAACGTAACTGGGTGATTATAAAGGTGCTCTATAGGTGTCTCCGAAGGTACTTGTTGGGTTGGCGTATTTCGATATTAGGATTTGTCACTCCGATTGTCAGAGAGGTATCTCTGGGCCCTCTCGGTAATGCACATCACTTAAGCCTTGCAAGCATTGCAACTAATGAGTTAGTTGCGGGATGATGTATTACGGAACGAGTAAAGAGACTTGCCGGTAACGAGATTGAACTAGGTATTAAGATACCGACGATCGAATCTCGGGCAAGTAACATACCGATGACAAAGGGAACAACGTATGTTGTTATGCGGTCTGACCGATAAAGATCTTCGTAGAATATGTAGGAGCCAATATGAGCATCCAGGTTCCGCTATTGGTTATTGACCGAAGACGTGTCTCGGTCATGTCTACATAGTTCTCAAACCCGTAGGGTCCGCACGCTTAAAGTTCGGTGACGATCGTAATTAGGGTTTTTGTGTTTTGATGTACCGAAGGTTGTTCGGAGTCCCGGATGTGATCATGGACATGACGAGGAGTCTCGAAATGGTCGAGAAATAAAGATTGATATATTGGAAGCCTATATTTGGATATCGGAAACGTTCCGGGTGAAATCGGGATTTTATTGGAGTACCGGGGGGTTACCGGAACCCTCCCGGGGGTTATTGGGCCTACATGGGCCATAAGGGAGAAGAGGAGGGCTGGCCAGGGCAGGCCGCGTGCCCCTTCCCCCTAGTCCGAATAGGACAAGGAAGGGGGGGGGGCGCCCCCCTTTCCTCTTTCTCCCTTCCCCCTTCCTTTTCCAACAAGGCAAGAGGGGGGAGTCCTACTCCCGGTGGGAGTAGGAATCCTCCAGGCGCACCCCTAGGGCCGGCCGCACCTCCCCCTCTCCCTTCTTTATATACAGGGGCAAGGGGGCACCCCATGACACACAAGTTGATCTTCGTGATCGTTACTTAGCCGTGTGCGGTGCCCCCTTCCACCATATTCCACCTCGGTCATATCGTACCGGTGCTTAGGCGAAGCCCTGCGTTGGTAGAACAGCATCACCGTCATCACGCCGTCGTGCTGACGAAACTCTCCCTCAACGTTTTGCTGGATCGGAGCTCGAGGGATGTCACTGAGTTGAACGTGTGCAGAACTCGGAGGTGCCGTACGTTCGGTACTTGGATCGGTCGGATCGGGAAGACGTAGGACTACCTCCTCTATGTTGTGTCAACGCTTCCGTTGCCGGTCTACGAGGGTACGTAGACAACACTCTCCCCTCTCATTGCTATGCATCACCATGATCTTGCGTGTGCGCAGGAATTTTTTTGAAATTACTACGTTCCCCAACAGTGGCATCCGAGCCTAGGTTTTATGCGCTGATGTTATATGCACGAGTATAACACAAGTGAGTTCTGGGCGATATAAGTCATACTACTTACCAGCATGTCATACTTTGGTTCGGCGGTATTGTTGGATGAAGCGGCCCGGACCGACATTACGCGTACGCTTACGCGAGACTGGTTCTACCGACGTGCTTTCCACACAGGTGGCTGGCGGGTGTCAGTTTCTCCAACTTTAGTTGAACCGAGTGTGGCTACGCCCGGTCCTTGCGAAGGTTAAAACAGCACCAACTTGACAAACTATCGTTGTGGTTTTGATGCGTAGGTAAGAACGGTTCTTGCTAAGCCCGTAGCAGCCACGTAAAACTTGCAACAACAAAGTAGAGGACGTCTAACTTGTTTTTGCAGGGCATGTTGTGATGTGATATGGTCAAGACATGATGCTAAATTTTATTATATGAGATGATCATGTTTTGTAACCGAGTTATCGGCAACTGGCAGGAGCCATATGGTTGTCGCTTTATTGTATGCAATGCAATTGCGCTGTAATGCTTTACTTTATCACTAAGCGGCAGCGATAGTCGTGGGAGCATAAGATTGGCGAGACGACAATGATGCTACGATGGTGATTAAGGTGTCACACCTATGGCGATGGTGATCATGACGGTGCTTCGGAGATGGAGATCACAAGCACAAGATGATGATGGCCATATCATATCACTTATATTGATTGCATGTGATGTTTATCTTTTATGCATCTTATCTTGCTTTGATTGACGGTAGCATTATAAGATGATCTCTCACTAAATTTCAAGATAAAAGTGTTCTCCCTGAGTATGCACCATTGCCAAAGTTCGTCGTGCCCAGACACCACGTGATGATCGGGTGTGATAAGCTCTACGTCCATCTACAACGGGTGCAAGCCAGTTTTTCACACGCAAAATACTCAGGTTAAACTTGACGAGCCTAGCATATGCAGATATGGCCTTGGAACACTGAGACTGAAAGGTCGAGCGTGAATCATATAGTAGATATGATCAACATAGTGATGTTCACCATTGAAAACTACTCCATTTCACGTGATGATCGGTTATGGTTTAGTTGATTTGGATCACGTGATCACTTAGATGATTAGAGGGATGTCTTTCTAAGTGGGAGTTCTTAAATAATATGATTAATTGAACTTTAATTTATCATGAACTTAGTCCTGGTGGTATTAGCATATCTAAGTTGTAGATCAATTGCTCGCGTTTAGCTCCCTTGTTTTATTTTTGATATGTTCCTAGAGAAAACTAAGTTGAAAAATATTAGTAGCAATGGTGCGGATTGGATCTGTGATCTGAGGTTTGTCCTCATTGCTGCACAGGAGAATTATGTCCTTGATGCACCGCTAGGTGACAGACCTATTGCAGGAGCAGATGCAGACGTTATGAATGTTTGGCAAGCTCAATATGATGACTACTCGATAGTTTAGTGCACCATGCTTAACGGCTTAGAATAGGGACTTCATAGACGTTTTGAACGTCATGGACCATATGAGATGTTCCAGGAGTTGAAGTTAATATTTCAAGCAAATACCCGAGTTGAGAGATATGAAGTCTCCAACAAGTTCTATAGCTAAAAGATGGAGGAGAATAGCTCAAGCAGTGAGCATGTGCTCAGATTGTCTGGGTACTACAATCGCTGGAATTAAGTGGGAGTTAATCTTCCAGATAAAATAGTGAATGACGGAATTCTCTAGTCACCATCACCAAGTTAGTAGAACTTCGTGATGAACTATAATATGCAAGGGATAACGGAAACGTTTCCCGAGCTCTTCGCGATGCTGAAATCGACGAAGGTAGAAATCAAGAAAGGCATCAAGTGTTGATGGTAAACAAAACCACTAGTTTCAAGTAAAGGGACAAAGGGAAGAAAGGGGAACTTCAAGAAGAATGGCAAGCAAGTTTCTGCTCAAGTGAAAAACCCAAGTCTGGACCTAAGCCTGAAACTGAGTGCTTCTACTGCAAAGAGACTGGTCATTGGAAGCAGAACTACCCCAAGTATTTGGCGGATAAGAAGGATGGCAAAGTGAACAAAGGTATATTTGATATACAGATTATTGATGTGTATTTTACTAGTGTTCGTAGCAACCCCTCGGTATTTGATACTGGTTCAGTTGCTAAGAGTAGTAACTCGAAACAGGAGTTGCAGAATGAACAAAGACTAGTTAAGGGTGAAGTGACGATGTGTGTTGGAAGTGGTTCCAAGATTGATATGATCATCCTCGCACACTCCCTATACTTTCGGGATTAGTGTTAAACCTAAAATAAATGTTATTTAGTGTTTGCATTGAGCATGAATATGATTGGATCATGTTTATTGTAATACGGTTATTCATGTAAGTTAGAGAATAATTGTTCTTCTATTTACATGAATAAAACCTTCTATGGTCATACACCCAATGAAAATGGTTTTGTTGGATCTCGATCATGGTGATACACATTTTCATAATATTGAAGGCAAAAGATGCAAAGTTAATAATGATAGTGCAACTTATTTGTGGCACTGCCGTTTAGGTCATATTGGTTTAAAGCGCATGATGAAAATCCATGCTGATGGGCTTTTGGAATCACTTGATTATGAATCACTTGATGCTTGCGAACCATGCCTCATGGGCAAGATGACTAAGACTCCGTTCTCCGGAACAATGGAGCGAGCAAAAGATTTGTTGGAAATCATACATACTGATGTATGTGGTCCGATGAATATTGAGGCTCGCGGCAGGTATCATTATTTTCTGATCTTCACAAATGATTCGAGCAGATATGAGTACATCTACTTGATGAAACACAAGTCTGAAACATTTGAAAAGTTCAAAGAATTTCAGAGTGAAGTGGAGAATCATCGTAACAAAAATAAAAGTTTCTACGATATGATCACAGAAGTAAAATATTTGAGTTACGAGTTTGGCCTTCAGTTAAAAAAATGTGAAATAGTTTCACTACTCACACCACCTGGAACACCACAGTGTAATGGTGTGTCTGAATGTCATAACCGTACTTTATTAGATATGGTGCGATCTATGACGTCTCTTACTGATTTACCGCTATCGTTTTGGGGTTATGCATTAGACACAGCTACATTCACGTTAAATAGGGCACCATCTAAATCCGTTGAGACGACACCGTATGAACTATGGTTTGGCAAGAAACCTAAGCTGTCGTTTCTTAAAGTTTGAGGTTGCAATACTTATGTGGAGAAGTTTCAACCTGATAAGCTCAAACCCAAAGTGGAGAAGTGCGTCTTCATAGGATACCCAAAGGAAACTGTTGGGTACACCTTCTATCATAGATCTAAAGTCAAGACTTTCATTGCTAAGAATGGATCCTTTCTAGAGAAGGAGTTTCTCTCGAAAGAAGTGAGTGGGAGAAAAGTAGAACTTGATGAGGTAACTGTACCTGCTCCCTTATTGGAAAGTAGTACATCACAGAAACCGGTTTCTGTGACACCTACACCAATTAGTGACGAAGCTAATGATAATGATCATGAAACTTCAGATCAAGTTACTACTGAACCTCGTAGATAAACTAGAGTAAGATCCGCACCTGAGTGGTACGGTAATCCTGTTCTGGAAGTCATGCTACTAGATCATGATGAACCTACAAACTATGAAGAAGCGATGGTGAGCCCAGATTCCGCAAAATGGCTAGAAGCCATGAAATCTGAGATGGGATCCATGTATGAGAACAAAATGTGGACTTTGGTTGACTTGCCCATTGATTGGCAAGCAATTGAGAATAAATGGATCTTCAAGAAGAAGACTGACGCTGACGGTAATGTTATTATCTACAAAGCTAGAATTGTCACAAAAGGGTTTTCGACAAGTTCAAGGTGTTGACTATGATGAGAGTTTCTCACTCGTATCTATGCTTAAGTCTGTCCGAATCATGTTAGCAATTGCCGCATTTTATGAAATCTGGCAAATGGATAAACAAAACTGCATTCCTTAATGGATTTATTAAAGAAGAGTTGTATATGATGCAACCAGAAGGTTTTGTCAATCCTAAAGGTACTAAGAAAATATGCAAGATCCATCGATCCATCTATGGACTGGTGCAAGCATCTCGGAGTTGGAATATACACTTTGATAAGTTGATCAAAGCATATAGTTTTATACAAACTTGCGGTGAAGCCTGTATTTACAAGAAAGTGAGTGGGAGCACTACAGCATTTCTGATAAGTATATGTGAATGACATATTGTCGATCGAAGATAATGTAGAATTATTCTGCAAAGCATAAAGGAAGTTTTGAAAGGAGTTTATCAAAGAAAGACCTCGGTGAAGCTGATTACATATTGAGCATCAAGATCTATAGAGATAGATCAAGACGCTTGATAAGTTTTTCAATGAGTACATACCTTGACAAGATTTTGAAGTGGTTCAAAATGGAACAATCAAAGAAGGAGTTCTTGCCTGTGTTACAAGGTGTGAAGTTGAGTAAGACTCAAAACCCGACCACGGCAGAAGATAAAGAGAGAATGAAAGTCATTCCCTATGCCTCAGCCATAGGTTCTATAAAGTATGCCATGCTGTGTACCAGACCTATTGTATACCCTGCCCTGAGTTTGGCAAGGGAGTACAATAGTGATCTAGGAGTAGATCACTAGACAGCGGTCAAAATTATCCTTAGTGGAATAAGGATATGTTTCTCGATTATGGAGGTGACAAAAAGGTTCGACGTAAAGGGTTACGTCGATGAAAATTTTGACACTGATCCAGATGACTCTAAATCTCAATCTGGATACATATTTAAAGTTGGAGCAATTAGCTAGAGTAGCTCCGTGCAGAGCATTGTTGACATAGAAATTTGCAAAATACTTACGGATCTGAATGTGGCAGACCCATTGACTAAACTTCTCTCACAAGCAAAACATGATCACACCTTAGTACTCTTTGGGTGTTAATCACATAGCGATGTGAACTAGATTATTGACTCTAGTAAACCCTTTGGGTGTTGGTCACATGTTGATGTGAACTATGGGTGTTAATCACATGGTGATGTGAACTATTGGTATTAAATCACATGGCTATGTGAACTAGATTATTGACTCTAGTGCAAGTGGGAGACTGAAGGAAATATGCCCTAGAGGCAATAATAAAGTTATTATTTATTTCCTTACATCATGATAAATGTTTATTATTCATGCTAGAATTGTATTAACCGGAAACATAATACATAGACAAACAGAGTGTCACTAGTATGCCTCTACTTGACTAGCTCGTTGATCAAAGATGGTTATGTTTCCTAACCATAGACATGAGTTGTCATTTGATTAATGGGATCACATCATTAGGAGAATGATATGATTGACTTGACCCATTCCGTTAGCATAGCACTAGATCGTTTAGTTTGTTGTTATTGCTTTCTTCATGACTTATACATGTTCCTATGACTATGAGATTATGCAACTCCCGTTTACCAGAGGAACACTTTGTGTGCTACTAAACGTAACAATGTAACTGGGTGATTAAAAGGTGCTCTACAGGTGTCTCCGAAGGTACTTGTTGGGTTGGCGTATTTCGAGATTAGGATTTGTCACTCCGATTGTCGGAGAGGTATCTCTGGGCCCTCTCGGTAATGCACATCACTTAAGCCTTGCAAGCATTGCAACTAATGAGTTAGTTGTGGGATGATGTATTAAGGAACGAGTAAAGAGACTTGCCGGTAACGAGATTGAACTAGGTATTAAGATACCGACGATCGAATCTCGGGCACGTAACATACCAATGACAAAGGGAACAACGTATGTTGTTATGCGGTCTGACCGATAAAGATCTTCGTAGAATATGTAGGAGCCAATATGAGCATCCAGGTTCCTCTATTGCTTGTTGACCGGAGACGTGTCTCGGTCATGTCTACATAGTTCTCGAACCCGTAGGGTCCGCACGCTTAAAGTTCGGTGACGATCTCAATTAGGGTTTTTGTGTTTTGATGCACCGAAGGTTGTTCAGAGTCCCGGATGTGATCACGGACATGACGAGGAGTCTTGAAATGGTCAAGACATAAAGATTGATATATTGGAAGCCTATATTTGGATATCGGAAATGTTCCGGGTGAAATCGGGATTTTATTGGAGTACCGGGGGGTTACCGGAACCCCCCCGGGGTTATTGAGCCTACATGGGCCATAAGGGAGAAGAGGAGGGCCGTCCAGGGCAGGCCGCACGCCCCTCCCCCTAGTCCAAATAGGACAAGGAAGGGGGGGGGGCGGTGGCGCCCCCCTTTTCTCTTTCTCCCTTCCCCCTTCCTTTTCCAACAAGGCAAGAGGGGGGAGTCCTACTCCCGGTGGGAGTAGGACTCCTCCAGGCGCACCCCTAGGTCCGGCCACGCCTCCCCCTCTCCCTCCTTTATATACGGGGGCAAGGGGGCACCCCATGACACACAAGTTGATCTTCGTGATCGTTCCTTAGCCGTGTGCGGTACCCCCTTCCACCATATTCCACCTCGGTCATATCGTAGCGGTGCTTAGGAGAAGCCCTGTGTCGGTAGAACATCATCACCGTCATCACGCCGTCGTGCTGACGAAACTCTCCCTCAACATTTTGCTGGATCAGAGCTCGAGTGATGTCACCGAGTTGAACGTGTGCAGAACTCGGAGGTGCCGTACGTTCGGTACTTGGATCGGTCGGATCGGGAAGACGTACGACTACTTCCTCTACGTTGTGTCAACGCTTCCATCGCCGGTCTATGATGGTACGTAGATCACACTCTCCCCTCTCGTTGCTATGCATCACCATGATCTTGCGTGTGCGTAGGAATTTTTTTGAAATTACTACGTTCCCCAACACCTTTCATATATTGTCTAGTTTGCAGTGCTTCTAATTTGTTGAAGTGCCTTTTTCTTAGTTACCACATCATAGGTGTGAATATGTCAAGCCGTCCATTTTTTCATACATATTCCATCCTCGTATCATGACTTTGCCTTTCTTCAGAGTAGTGTTCATCAGTACCATGCATCAATGAGTTTTGAAGAGCAAATTTTATTCCTTTTTCTTGTGGGTTTGACATGATAAGGCAAAATCAAGAAAGAGGAAGGAAGGCGATGATGGTGGTCCTCTGCAGCAACGTAAACGGAGCATCTGTACCAATTCTCCTTGTACTGATAGTGCATTACAAGGTCCAAGTCTCTACTCCCCTACTCCACCATCCAAGGTGCTTGCTCTAACATGGCAGTGTGATATCTGGTTGCATGTTGCATATGGTGTCTAGCTTGTATTGCTCCTAATTAGTGTAAACTGCATTTGCTTAGCTTACACATGATACATGTGAATATGACACGCTTTCCTGTTTTTTGTACATACTATATCTGTCTACCACACCATGTTCTTACATGAAACTACTCTTCTTGTGTATCCTGCATCAGTCACTTATGATGGAACACCTTTAAGTTGGCAGTGTGATATTGGTTTGCGTCTTGAATATGCTTTCTCGCATGTATTGCTTCTAGTTTGATGAACGCCACCTATGACGAGACAGTTTTAACTTGGCAGAGTGATATTGATTGCACCTTTCATATGGTGTCTAGTTTGCAGTGCTTCTAATTTGTTGAAGTGCCTTCTACTTAGTTACCACATCATAGGTGTGAATATGTCAAGCCGTCCATTTTTTCGTACATATTCCATCCTCGTATCATGACTTTTCCTTTCATCAGAGTAGTGTTCATTAGTATCATGCATGAATTAGTTCTGAAGAGCGAATTATATTCCTTTTTCTTGTCGGTTTGACCTCACAATGCAAAATCAATAAAGCTGAAGGAAATTGGCAAGCCATTGGATGATGGTGGTCCTTCCAAGCAACTGAAACGGAGGTTCTCTATAGATTCTACACCTCCATCCCCCCAACAAGATTCGCAAGACAACGCAAGGCTAGACAGTCAACGTAGTTGTGTAGATGATGAGCATATCTCCCCTACTCCACCATCACAGGTGCTTACTCTAACTTGGCACTATTATATGTGGTTGCATGTTGCGTATGATGTCTAGCTTGTTTTGCTTCTAACTTTGTTGAATTGCATCTACTTACTTTACACATAATACCCGTGAATATGACACGTGTTCCTGTTTCTAGAACATACGTGTACATGATGAGCACATCTCCCCTACTCCACCATCATAGGTGCTTGCTCGAACTTGGCAATATTATATGTGGTTGCATGTTGCGTATGATGTCTAGCTTGTATTGCTTCTAACTTTGTTGAATTGCATCTGCTTACTTTACACATAATGCTTGTGAATATGACACGTGTTCCTGTTTCTAGAACATACGTGTACATGATGAGCACATCTCCCCTACTCCACCATCACAGGTGCTTGATCTAACTTGGAACTGTTATATGTGGTTGCGTTTTCCGTATGATGTCTAGTTTGTATTGCTTCTGATTACGTTGAATTGCATCTGCGTAGCTTACAACTTATACCTGCAATGATCACTTACCCATAAGACACATTTAACTTGGGAATGTGATGTAGGTTGCATCTTTCATTGTCTTCTAGCCTGTACTCCTTCTAATTTCTTGAAATGGCACTTACGACGAGACACTTTTTACCTGATAGAGTGATATTGGTTGCATGTTCATATGGTGCCTAGCTTTCATTTCTTCTATTTTTTTTGAAATGCCTTCCACTTACTCTTTTTTCATACATATTCCATCCTCCTATCGTACGTGTGAATATGAAACGCTGTCTTTTTTGTATATATTCCATCCTCCTATCATGCGCTTGCCTTACATCAAAGTAGTGTTCGTCTGTATCATGCATCAAACAGTTATGCATAGCTAATTTTATTCATCTTGTTGTGGTTTTGACTTCATAAGGCAATATCACAAAATAGGAAGGAAAAGAGTAAGTTAGGGGATGTTTGTGGTCCTCCGCACCGACGCAACACAGAGACTCTCTAGATTTTCCACTGCTATTGCTAATGAAGTTGAAGTCCCAAGTCTACATGATGAGTTCATCTCCTGTACTCCACCATCGCAGGTGCTTGCTCTAAGTTGACAGTGTGATAATTGGTTTCATGTTGCATATGTTGTCTAGCCTGTATTTCTTCTATTTTAATTAAATTGCACCTGCTGAGTTTATACGTTATACATGTGCATATGACATGGCGGTCTATGTCTAGAATACACTGCATCTATCTATCATACCATGTTCTTACATCAAAGTACTGCTCTTGTGTATCCCGCATCAGTCACTCATGATTGGACGCTTTTAACATGGCAGTTTGATAGTGGTTGCATCTTGCATTGATTTCTACGTTGTACTACTTCTAATTTTTTGAATTGCCACTTATGACAAGACACTTTTAACTTGGCAGAGTAATATTGGTTGCATCTTTCATATGGTGTCTAGCTTGCATTACTTCTATTTTCTTGAAAATCCTTCTACTTAGTTTACACATCGTAGCTATGAATATGTCATGCCGTCCTATTTTTCTTACATATTCCATCCTCATATGGTTGTCTTAAATCAAAGTATTGCTTGTCTGTATCATGCATCAATGAGTTCTGAAGAGCGATTTTATTCTTTTGTGTTGTGGGTACGGCTTCACATGGCAAAGTGAAAAAAGAGCAAGGAAAATAATATAGTAGGGAGTGGTGTTACTCGTCGGGAGAAACGGAAAAGGATCTTCCATCCAGATTCTGCTAGTACTTATAGTGCAGTAGAAAGTACAATTCCACCGGCTAAATCTACAAACACAGTATCACCTGCTCCACCAGCTGCAACATCCGCTTCAACTGTACCAGCATCTCAACGAGTTACTCGTTCGTTTGCTCTGGATGTTTTATATAATTTTTGATTGTTCCATGCTATTATATTATCAACCTTGGATGTTTTATATGCAGTTATATGCTATTTTATATGATTTTTGGGACTAACCTATTAACCTAGAGCCCAGTGCCAGTTTCTATTTTTTTTCCTTGTTTTAGAGTATCGCAGAAAAGGAAAATCAAACGGAGTCCAATTGACCTGAAACTTCACGGAACTTATTTTTAGACCAGAAGAAGCCCACGGAGTATCAGAGTTGAACCAGGAGAGTCCCGGGCTGCCCACAAGGGTGGGGGGCGCGCCCACCCCCCTGGGCGCGCCCCCCTACCTCGTGGATAGCCCGAAGGTCCACCGACGTACTTCTTCATCCCATATAGACCCATATACCCTAAAAACTTCGGGGAGCACAATAGATCGGGTGTTCTGCCGCCAGAAGCCTCCCTAGCCACCGAAAACCAATCTAGGCCCGTTCTGGCACCCTGCCGGAGGGGGAAATCCCCCTCCGGTGGCCCTCTTCATCATCCCGGTGCTCTCCATGACGAGGAGGGAGTAGTTCTCCCTCGGGGCTGAGGGTATGTACCAGTAGCTATGTGTTTGATCTCTCTCTCTCTCGTGTTCTTGAGGTGATACAATCTTGATGTATCGTGAGCTTTGCTATTATATTTGGATCCTATGATGTTTCTTCCCCCCTCTACTCTCTTGTAATGGATTGAGTTTCCCATTTGAAGTTATCTTATCGGACTGAGTAATTAAAGATTTGAGAACACTTGATGTATGTCTTGCCGTGCGTATCTGTGGTGACAATGGGATATCACGTGATTCACTTGATGTATGTTTTGGTATCAACTTGCGGATTCCGCCCATGAACCTATGCATAGGGGTTGGCACACGTTTTCGTTGTGATTCTCCGGTAGAAACTTTGGGGCACTCTTTGAGGTTCTATGTGTTGGTTGAATAGATGAATCTGATATTGTGTGATGCATATCGTATAATCATACCCACGGATACTTGAGGTGACATTGGAGTATCTAGGTGACATTAGGGTTTTGGTTGATTTGTGTCTTAAGGTGTTATTCTAGTACGAACTCTAGGGATGTTTGTGACACTTATAGGAATAGCCAATGGATTGATTGGAAAGAATAACTTTGAGGTGGTTTCGTACCCTACCATAATCTCTTCATTTGTTCTCCGCTATTAGTGACTTTGGAGTGACTCTTTGTTGCATGTTGAGGGATAGTTATGTGATCCAATTATGTTATTATTGTTGAGGGGACTTGCACTAGTGAATGTATGAACCCTAGGCCTTGTTTCAACGCATTGCAATATCGTTTACGCTCACTTTTACCATTAGTTACCTTGCTGTTTTTATAATTTCAGATTACAAATACCTTTATCTATGATACATATTACACTAGTATCACCATCTCTTCGCCGAACTAGTGCACCTATACAATTTACCATTGTATTGGGTGTGTTGGGGACACAAGAGACTCTTTGTTATTTGGTTGCAGGGTTGCTTGAGAGAGACCATCTTCATCCTACGCCTCCTACGGATTGATAAACCTTAGGTCATCCACTTGAGGGAAATTTGCTACTGTCCTACAAACCTCTGCACTTGGAGGCCCAACAACGTCTACAAGAAGAAGGTTGTGTAGTAGACATCAAGCTCTTTTCTGGCGCCGTTGCCGGGGAGGTTAGTGCTTGAAGGTATATCTTTAGATCTTGCAATTGAATCTTTTTGTTTCTTGTTTTATCACTAGTTTAGTTTATAAAAGAAAACTACAAAAAAATGGAATTAAGGATGCCTCATATGCTTCATCTTTTTCATGTCTTTCATGAGAATAAGGATTCCGATAATTGTGCTCAAGTGCTATAAGAAGAATGCATTAGAATGTTTTGCACTAAATATTTGAATGATGAGCATGATTGCAATGTTGTTAGTATGAATTCCTTGAATATCCATGATGCTAATGATATGCAAAGCCACAAGCTTGGGGAAGCTATGTTTGATGAAGATGATATTTTTTGTCCCCCAAGTTTTGATATGCAAAGCCACAAACTTGTCATCATGATTTTAGTTTTGAATTGGATTATGCCTCACATGATAGTTATTTTGTTGAGTTTGCTCCCACTACTATTCATGAGAAGAAATTTGCTTATGCGGAGAGTAATAAAAATTCTATGCTTGTGCATCATGAAAATAGTGATTTATGTGATAGTTATATTGTTGAATTCATTCATGATGCTGCTGAAAATTATTATGAGGGAGGAACATATGCCTGTAGGAATTGCAATAATATCAAGTTTCCCCTCTATGTGCTTAAAATTTTGGAGTTATGCTTGTTTTACCTTCCTATGCAAGTTGATTCTTGTTCCCATAAGTTGTTTGCTCACAAAATACCTATTCATAGGAAGTAGGTTAGGATTAAATGTGCTAGTCATATTCTTCATGATGCTCTCTTTATGTTTCAATTCTTATCCTTTATGTGAGCATCATTGAAATCATCATGCCTAGCTAGGGGCGTTAAACGATAGCGCTTGTTGGGAGGCAACCCAATCTTATTCTTGTTCTTTACTTTTTGCTCCTGTTTAGAAATAAATAATTTATCTAGCCTCTGTTATGATTGAGTTTTTATGTTTTAATTAGTGTTTGTGCCAAGTAGAACCGTTGGGAAGACTTGGGGAAAGTCTTGTTGACCTTGCTGTAAAAAACAGAAACTTTAGCGCTCACGAGAATTGCTGCCATTTTTATTTGGAGAGTGCTATTTAGTTAATTCTTTTCAAAGATTATTAATAGATAAACTTCTCACGTCCAGAAATTTATTTTAGAATTTTTGGGGTTCCAGAAGTTTGCGTTAGTTACAGATTACTACAGACTGTTCTGTTTTTGAAAGATTCTGTTTTTCATGTGTTGTTTACTTATTTTGATGAATCTATGTCTAGTAAAAGAGTTTATAAACCATAGAGAAGTTGGAATACAGTAGGTTTAACACAAATATAAATAAATAATGGGTTAATTACAGTACCTTGAAGTGGTGTTTTGTTTTCTTTCGCTAACGGAGGTTGCGAGTTTTCTGTTAAGTTTTGTGTTGTGAAGTTTTCAAGTTTTGGGTAAAGATTCGATGGACTATGGAATAAGGAGTGGAAAGAGCCTAAGCTTGGGGATGCCCAAGGCACCCGAAGGTAATATTCAAGGACAACCAAGAGCCTAAGCTTGGGGATGCCCCAGAAGTGATCCCCTCTTTCATCTTCGTTCATCGGTAACTTTACTTGGAGCTATATTTTTATTTACCACATGATATGTGTTTTGCTTGGAGCGTCAATTTATTTTGTTATGAGTTTCTTGCTGTTTGAATAAAATACCAAGATCTTAATTTCTTTAATGTTAGAGAGTCTTCATATAGTTTCATAATTATTCGACTACTCATTGATCTTCACTTATATCTTTCGGAGTAGTTTGTTGTTGCTCTAGTGCTTCACTTATATCTTTTTAGAGCACGATGGTGGTCTTATTTTGAAGAAATAGATGAACCCTCATGCTTCACTTATATCATTTTGAGAGTCTCTAAACAGCATGGTAATTCGCTTTGGTTATGAATTTAGTCCTAATATGATGGGCATCCAAGAGGGATATAAGAAAAACTTTCATATAAAGTGCATTGAATACTAAGAGAAGTTCGATACTTGATAATTGTTTTGAGATATGGAGATGGGGATATTAGATTCATGCTAGTTGAGTAGTTGTGAATTTGAGAAATACATATGTTGAAGTTTGTGATTCCCGTAGCATGCACGTATGGTGAACCGTTATGTGACGAAGTCGGAGCATGATTTATTTATTGATTGTCTTCCTTATGAGTGGCGGTCGGGGACGAGCGAGGGTCTTTTCCTACCAATCTATCCCCTAGTAGCATGCGCGCAGTACTTTGTTTCGATAACTAATAGATTTTTGCAATAAGTATGTGAGTTCTTTAAGACTAATGTTGAGTCCATGGATTATACGCACTCTCACCCTTCTACCATTGCTAGCCTCTCTAGTACCGTGCAACTTTCGTCGGTACCTTAAACCCACCATATACCTTCCCCAAAACAGCCACCATACCTACCTATTATGGCATTTCCATAGCCATTCCGAGATATATTGCCATGCAACTTTCCACCGTTCAGTTATTTATGACACGCTTCATCATTGTCATATTGCTTGCATGATCATGTAGTTGACATCGTATTTGTGGCAAAGCCACCGTTCATAATTCTTTCATACATGTCACTCATGAGTCTTTGCACATCCCGGTACACCGCTGGAGGCATTCATATAGAGTCATACTTTGTTCTAGTATCGAGTTGTAATCATTGAATTTTAAATAAATAGAAGTGTGATGATCATCATTAATAGAGCATTGTCCCAAAAAGGGAAAGAAAGGCCAAAAAAAGAGAAAGGCCAAATAAAAAAGAAAGGCCAAATAAAAAGGGAAAGGCCAAATAAAAAAATAAAAAAGGGACAATGCTACTATCCTTTTTTCCACACTTGTGCTTCAAAGTAGCACCATGATCTTCATGATAGAGAGTCTCTTGTTTTGTCACTTTCATATACTAGTGGGAAATTTTCATTATAGAACTTGGCTTGTATATTCCAACAATGGGCCTCCTCAAGTGCCCTAGGTCTTCGTGAGCAAGCAAGTTGGATGCACACCCACTTAGTTTCTTTTGTTGAGCTTTCATACATTTATAGCTCTAGTGCATCCGTTGCATGGCAATCCCTACTCACTCACATTGATATATATATATTAATGGGCATCTCCATAGCCCGTTGATACGCCTAGTTGATGTGAGACTATCTTCTCCTTTTTGTCTTCTCCACAACCACCATTATATTCCACCTATAGTGCTATGTCCATGGCTCACACTCATGTATTGCGTGAAGATTGAAAAAGTTTGAGAACATCAAAAGTATGAAACAATTGCTTGGCTTGTCATCGGGGTTGTGCATGATTTAAATACTTTGTGTGGTGAAGATGGAGCATAGCCAGACTATATGATTTTGTAGGGATAGCTTTCTTTAGCCATGTTATTTTGAGAAGACATGATTGCTTTGTTAGTATGCTTGAAGTATTATTATTTTTATGTCAATATTAAACTTTTTTCTTGAATCTTATGGATCTGAATATTCTTGCCACAATAAAGAGAATTACATGGATAAATATGTTAGGTAGCATTCCACATCAAAAATTCTGTTTTTATCATTTACCTACTCGAGGACGAGCGGGAATTAAGCTTGGGGATGCTGATACGTCTCCAACGTATCTATAATTTTTGATTGTTCCATGCTATTATATTATCAACCTTGGATGTTTTATAAGCATTTATATGATATTTTATATGATTTTTTGGGACTAACCTATTAACCTAGAGCCCAGTGCCAGTTTTTGTTTTTTCCTTGTTTTAGAGTTTCGCAGAAAAGGAAAATCAAACGGAGTCCAATTGACCTGAAACTTCACGGAACTTATTTTTGGACCAGAAGAAGCCCACGGAGTATCGGAGTTGAACCAGGAGAGTCCCGGGCTGCCCACGAGGGTGGGGGGCGTGCCCACCCCCCTGGGCGCGCCCCCTGCCTCGTGGACAGCCCGAAGGTCCACCGACGTACTTCTTCCTCCCATATATACCCATATACCCTAAAAACTTTGGGGAGCACAATAGATCGGGAGTTCCGCCGCTAGAAGCCTCCGTAGCCACCGAAAACCAATCTAGGCCCGTTCCGTCACCCCGCCGGAGGGGGAAATCCCTCTCCGGTGGCCATCTTCATCATCCCGGTGCTCTCCATGACGAGGAGGGAGTAGTTCTCCCTCGGGGCTGAGGGTATGTACCAGCAGCTATGTGTTTGATCTCTCTCTCTCTCTCGTGTTCTTGAGGTGATACGATCTTGATGTATCGCGAGCTTTGCTATTATATTTGGATCCTATGATGTCTCTTCCCCCCTCTACTCTCTTGTAATGGATTGAGTTTCCCCTTTGAAGTTATCTTATCGCATTGAGTCTTTAAAGATTTGAGAACACTTGATGTATGTCTTGCCATGCGTATCGATGGTGACAATGGGATATCATGTGATTCACTTGATGCATGTTTTGGTGATCAACTTGCGGGTTCTGCCCATGAACCTATGCATAGGGGTTGGTACACGTTTTCATCGTGATTCTCCGGTAGAAACTTTGGGGCACTCTTTGAGGTTCTATGTGTTGGTTGAATAGATGAATCTGAGATTGTGTGATGCATATCGTATAATCATACCCACGGATACTTGAGGTGACATTGGAGTATCTAGGTGACATTAGGGTTTTGGTTGATTTGTGTCTTAAGGTGTTATTCTAGTACGAACTCTAGGGATGTTTGTGACACTTATAGGAATAGCCAATGGATTGATTGGAAAGAATAACTTTGAGGTGGTTTCGTACCCTACCATAATCTCTTCATTTGTTCTCCGCTATTAGTGACTTTGGAGTGACTCTTTGTTGCATGTTGAGGGATAGTTATGTGATCCAATTATGTTATTATTGTTGAGGGGACTTGCACTAGTGAAAGTATGAACCCTAGGCCTTGTTTCAACGCATTGCAATATCGTTTACGCTCACTTTTACCATTAGTTACCTTGCTGTTTTTATAATTTCAGATTACAAATACCTTTATCTATCATCTATATTACACTTGTATCACCATCTCTTCACCGAACTAGTGCACCTATACAATTTACCATTGTATTGGGTGTGTTGGGGACACAAGAGACTCTTTGTTATTTGGTTGCAGGGTTGCTTGAGAGAGACCATCTTCATCCTACGCCTCCTATGGATTGATAAACCTTAGGTCATCCACTTGAGGGAAATTTGCTACTGTCCTACAAACCTCTGCACTTGGAGGCCCAACAACGTCTACAAGAAGAAGGTTTTGTAGTAGACATCAGAGATCCATTTTGAGGCAGGTTTAAAAAGGCCACGTGATGCTACAGAGTCAGCCAAGTTAGTATCAGAGGCAGCCGTTGCCGTTAGGTGTCATGCACGTATCCTCCCAACGTGGATCCCATACAGGAATAAGAAAGACAATACCCAGTTTAACACCTTCCTTGACCATTTATCCGTAAGTAATGTTATTCATCGCAATTAGTAATATTGTCTTGCTCTGTCCCATACTTTCTAGCTTCCTCCTAATAAGACTCACATTCTTTTTTCAACAGATGAGGTTCAAGTTGGATCTGAAAGATGATGCAACTAAGCAAGCATGCACTCACGTTTTTCAGTCTGCTCTGCGACAGTATTGGTACCACCTTAGAAAATCTCACTTTAAAGGCAAGGCTAACAATGAAATCGCCCAAACATCTCCAGTGGAATATATTACAGATGAAGACTGGACAGCCCTCGTGAAACACTGGCCTGATCCAAAGTATCAGGTAGGCTATATGTATTTGATTAGACCACATATTGAACTTGTATTTATGTATGTGCCTTACAAGTGTATCTTCTTCTAGGCTAACTATTTTAAGAACAAGACCAACCATTCTAAAGTGAAATTCCAACGGACAACATGATCTCGTAGCTATATTGCACACTGTGAGGCTCTTGTAAATAGATGCTACTTCTTTTTTCTGTGCCATATTATCATATCTATATTGAATTGTTCCAAATACGGAGGAAATCCTGTGCGGACCAAAAAGAAACTGAACCGAATGTAGTGCAAATCTTCAAGGATTGCCACACCAGCAAGATGAAGGGCATGAGCACACCAGTTCAATCCGCTGTTGTAAGTCCTTACTCCTCCTGCCTTTGAACTGATTGGTATTGTGATGTGTTCATTTAGCTACTTGGTTTGCAGCCAATGTCAGTTACTTTGTTCACTTTTATACACAGTTGTCATAACGTATCATTTCACCTTACATGGTTTAAAAGAGATGAAGGATATTCTTTTGGTCTTGATATGTATTCTAGTTGTTATGTTCACGTGTGCACACAATGATAAAATAGCCTATTTGTTTTATATCTGTTTGCCCATGATATGAATGATGTCATACTATGTTCATCCTACTTTAAACCATGTCTCTTTATCCTTATATGTCAACGAATGTGAGGAAATAGACAATACAGTAGGCATGCTACATGGACATATGTTCCGAAAGAGATTTTATTATGTAGTTGGCACTACAATACATGCTAATGTATTACAATAGTTCACCAAAATAAGTTATGTATAAACATGTAACCTAATTTGTTTGTTTTTGTCTCATTAGTAACTTATCTGGTACACTAATCTACAAGTTCAAACTTTCAGGAAGCTATGGAAAAAAATGATTGAACAGCCACAACCACCTGAAGGTGACGAGGCTACCACAGGCACAATGTCACCTCTTGCTGCAGTGCGTCAATATCTCTCAACTAACAGTCCAAAAAGAACCTTTCTACATATTCTGGGTTGGTTGTCAAGGTAACCTCGTCCAAATCGCCTACTGAACAAAATCTTCCTGCTAGACAGAGTGATATATCTGTGCTCCAGACACAAGTCCAATCCCTAATGGACGTCGTTTTGGAAACAAGAATAGTGGTTGACAAATGTCATCAAGATATGAATGGTTTTGAAACCATACATTCAGACATTCGCTTCATTGTTCAAGAGCAATGTTGGAAAAAGGTGAAGATCGTGCTGCTCCATCAGATTCTACAGCCTGAAACATTAGCACTCGGCTCAAATGATATGTGCTTATATACATCTGATGGTGCTTTTATCTACAAGGACTGTAAACTTTATGCCAACAGGCCTTTTGTTGTATGGTTGGAATTTATTTTGTTGTGATACAACATTTATGATGCTGCCAAAGGCTGCAATAATTACGATGCTATTTTTGTATAGTGTAGGTTTATCTTAGTAATGTATTCGGCCGAAAGCTTTGTAGGAGCCCAACATGCCAACATTTGTCGGGCCCATTCCAATTGGGCTAAAAACGATTATGGGCCGGAATTTGCATGTAGCCCCCTAAAAATATCTGGGCCTAATTCAGCATAAGATTTCATATTTTTCTGGCAGCCATGTGGCCATAGTGGGCCTTTAAGAGGCCTAAACATAATTTGGGACCTCAGTAACAATAGGCCGTTTACAGGTGTAAATATCTCGAGCCCATAAAAAACATGGGCCTTTAAAAGACCGAAAGTGAGATTGGGCCGTGATTGTGCCAAATAACCCACTGGTCTTAGCAGGCCGAAATGGTGGCCCATTTATGATGCGGATCTTTCACATGCCGAAATTCGGACAGGCCGTAAATGCGTCGAGCTAATACACGGGCCTTTAACAGGCCGGAAGTTCGGTCGGGCTAGATTATCATCTTTTTTATATGGGCCGTTAATGGGCCCGATGTGACGTTGGGCCACATAAGGCCCATTGATTTCGTCCGACGTTAACAGGCCGAAAATCACAACAGGCCGAAAGTGGCCCAAATCTATAGTGGGCCTCTAATAGGACGAATGTCAGACATGGCCGAATATGACCCAAATCCTTCACGGTCGTTTATGGGCCGAAAGTTTCAATGGCCTGTAAATGGGCCCAAATAAAGCAGGACCTTTAACAGGCCAAAAATACACCGGGCTGTAATTCGTCCCATATACTTAGCGGACTGTTAACGGGCCAGAAGTGACCATGGGCCTCAATGATGACAAGTTTAGGACAGGCCGTTGACGGGCCGATTTGACACTAGCTGTATGGGCCTTAATTGAGAATGTTGGGCCTTTAGTTGGGCCGACCCATTATGGTCTGCAAAATCTTGTGGGCCTTTAGCTGGGCCGAGCCATTATGGCCCGCAAAATCTCGTGGGCCTTTAGCTAGGCCGGCCCATCATGATACGCAAAATCTCGTGGGCCTTTTGCTGGGCCGAACCATTATGGACCGCAAAATCTTGTGGGCCTTTAGTTGGGCCGGCCCATTTAAACTTTATGGGCCACTTTTGGGCCGGTCCACGTGTCAACATATCATAGGCGCATATCGCCCATTGAATGAGTGACACCTGTGCCAACGCGGAGCTGACACGTGTTTCCGTCAACCAATCAGAATTTTACACATGGAAAATCCCCATTGGTCCGGGCTGTTAACGGGTTATCGGATCCAAAACCGGACCCGATAGCTTAACGACGTTCCATTACGGTGGATGCCATGTGTCATTCACCCTTGACGAAAGCACTTCTGTGACGCGTGATTTATCGTCATGGAAGTGGACACTTTCGTGATGATAATTTTGGTAATGTCATGGAACACTTCTATGACAGCACAGGTATGACTATTTTGATTCTGTCATAAATTTGTCATGGATGTACATGCATGATAGAAAACGTGACCTACTGTGACAAACACGTATCATCACATAAGTGTATTTTTTTGTAGTGCTACAAGATGGAGGAGAATATCTCAGCCAGTGAGCATGTGCTCAGAATGTGTGGGTACTACAATCGCTTGAATCAAGTGGGAGTTAATCTTCCAGATAAGATAGTGATTGAAAAAGTTCTCTAGTCACTATCACCAAGCTACTACAACTTCGTGATGAACTATAATATGCAAGGGATGACGAACATGATTCCCGAGCTCTTCGCGATGCTGAAATCAGCGATGGTAGACATCAAGAAAGAGCATCAAGTGTTGATGGTTAACAAGACCACTAGTTTCAAGAAAAAGGGCAAAGGGAAAGAAAGGGAACTTCATGAAAAATGACAAGCAAGTTGCCACTCTCGTGAAGAAGACCAAAGCTGGACCCAAGCCTGAAACTGAGTGCTTCTATTGCAAAAGAAATGGTCACTGGAAGCAAAACTACCCCAAACGCATGGCGGATAAGAAGGATGGCAAAGTGAACAAAGGTATATTTGATATACATATTATTGATGTGTAACTTACTAGTGTTCATAGTAGCCCTTGGGTATTTGATACCGGATAAGTTGCTAAGATTAGTAACTCGAAACAGGAGTTACAGAATAAACAGAGACTAGTTAAGGGTGAGGTGATGATATGTGTTGGAATTAATTCCATGGTTGATACGATCACTATCACACACTCTCTCTACCATCGGGATGTGTTGAACCTAAATAAATGTTATTTGGTGTTTGCGTTGAGCATGAAAATGATTAGATCATGTTTATTGCAATACGGTTATTCATTTAAGTCAGAGAATAATTGTCGTTCTGTTTATATGAATAAAACCTTCTATGGTCATACACCCAATGTGAATGGTTTATTGAATCTTAATCCTAGTGATACACATTTTCATAATATTGATGCCAAAATATACAAAGTTGATAATGATAGTGCAACATACTTGTGGCACTGCCATTTAGGTCATATTGGTGTAAAGCGCATGAAGAAACTCCATGTGGATGGACTTTTGGAATCACTTGATGAATAATTTGATACATGGAACCATGCCTCATGGGCAAGATGACTAAAACTCCGTTCTTCCGAACAATGGAGTGAGCTAATGACTTCTTGGAAATAATACATACCGATATATGCTTTCCGATGAGTGTTGAAGCACGCGGCGGGTATCGTTATTTTCTCACCTTCACAGATGATTTGAGTAGGTATGGGTATATCTACTTGATGAAACACAAGTCTGAAACGTTTGAAAAGTTCAAAGAATTTCAGATTGAAGTGGAGAATCATCGTAATAAGAAAATAAAGTTTCTACGATCTGATCGCGGAGGCAAAAATTTGAGTTATGAGTATGGCCTTCATTTAAAACAATGTGGAATTGTTTCACAACTCACGCCAGCTGGAACACCACATCACAATGGTGTGTCTGAACGTCGTAACCATACTTTATTAGATATGGTGCGATCTATGATGTCTCTAACCGAGTTACCACTGTCGTTTTGGGGTTATGCATTAGAGGCAGACACATTCACATTAAATAGGGCGCCGTCTAAATCCATTGAGATTACACCGTATGAACTATGGTTTGGCAAGAAACCTAAGCTGTCGTTTCTTAAAGTTTGGGGTTGCGACACTTATGTCCAAAGGCTTCAGCCTGATAAGCTCGAACCCAAATCGGAGAAGTGCGTCTTCATAGGATACCCTAAGGAAACAATTGGGTACACCTTCTACCACAGATCCGAAGGCAAGACCTTTGTTGCTAAGAATGGATCCTTTCTAGAGAAGGAGTTTCTCTCGAAAGAAGTGAGTGGGAGGAGAGTAGAACTTGATGACATAGTTGTACCTTCTCTTGAATTGGAAAGTAGCACATCATAGAAAACCGTTCCCATGATTCCTGCACCAACTAGAGAGGAAGCTAATTATGATGATCATGAAACTTCAGATCAAGTTACTACTGAACTTCGCAGGTCAGCCAGAACATGTTCCGCACTAGAGTGGTACGGTAATCCTATCCTGGAATTCATGTTGCTAGACCAAGGCGAACCTACAAACTATGAAGAAGCTATGATGAGCTCACATTCCGACAGATGGCTTGAGGCCATGAAATCTGAGATAGGATTCATGTATGAGAACAAAGTGTGGACTTTGGTGGACTTGCCCGATGATTGGCAAACCATTGAGAATAAATGGATCTTCAAGAAGAGACTGCCGCTGATAGTAATGTCACTATCTAAAAAGCTCGACTTGTCGCAAAAGGTTTTTGACAAGTTCAAGAAGTTGACTATGATGGGACTTTCTCACTCATAGCGATGCTTAAGTCTGTCCGAATGATGTTAGCAATTGCCACATTTTATGATTATGAAATCTGGCAAATGGACGTCAAAACTGCATTCCTGAATGGATATCTTAAAGAAGAGTTGTATATGATGCAACCAAAAGGTTTTGTCGATCCTAAAGGTGCTGAGAAAGTGTGCAAGCTCCAATGATCCATCTATGGACTGGTGCAAGCATCTCAGAGTTGGAATCTACGCTTTGATGAGGTGATCAAAGCATATGGTTTTATACAGACTTATGGTGAAGCTTGTATTTACAAGAAAGTGAGTGGGAGCTCTGTAGCATTTCTGATATTATATGTGGACGACATATTATTGATTGAAAATGATATGTAATTTCTGGATAGCATAAAAGGATACTTGAATAAGATTTTTTCAATAAAAGACCTTGGTGAAGCTACTTGCATATTGAGCATCAAGATCTATAGGGATAGATCAAGACGCTTAATAGAACTTTCACAAAACACATACCTTGATAAGATT